>NC_084732.1:60817535-61117535 GCF_033978785.1 Entelurus aequoreus
TAGATTTAACTTCACTTTTTAACACAGCGCATAAGCATTTTGAGGCCTCATGAGTTGCATAGATTTCCTACTAAAAATAGACGTACGTTAGAGATGCGCGGATAGGCAATTATTTCATCTGCAACCGCATCACAAAAGTCGTCATCCACCCGCCATCCACCCAAACTAACATTTTATCAAAACCACAACCGCCCGCCACCCACCCGTTGTTATATATCTAATATAGACGATGCAAGGCAGAAAGGAGACTGATCCAATGCAGCAGAAACATTCAATGCGTGCCAAAAAATACATAGTTAAATGTTGTTACCCACTTACGAAAAACGAGCAGCACTCTTTGAAACAGGCAATTATTCATCAGGCACTGCTGCAGCTGTCACGCCAAATTTCTTCCCCCCTACAACCCCCCCCCGCCCCCAGCGTCCTTTCTTTCTGCTGCTCGATCGCCGTTTTCTGCTGTATATTTCACTACGTCCAGCTTGTAATCTGCAGTATATGATTTCCTTTTCGGTGCCATTTTAGTTCAGTCCTTCTCGGTTTTTATAAGTTACCGCCAACGTTGATGTGGTCCATTTTAATAGCTCCGGCAGTAGCGTATAGCATATAGCAGTTAGCATTCCAAAACCCACAATGCATCTCTGCCATGACCCGCCCCCGCCGAATTCTTATTGGTTGCCGTGTGTGTGACGATGGCTGCTCGATCACTGTTTTCTGCTGCATATTTCACTATGTCCAGCTTGTAATCTGCAGTATATGATTTCCTTTTCGGTGCCATTTTAGTTCAGTCCTTCTCAGTTTTTATAAGTTACCGCCAACGTTGATATGGTCCATTTTAATAGCTCCGGCAGTAGCGTATAGCATATAGCAGTTAGCATTCCAAAACCCACAATGCATCTCTGCCATGACCCGCCCCCGCCAAATTCTTATTGGTTGGCGTGTGTGTGACGCGAATGAGATAAATAATATTATTTGATATTTTACAATAATGTGTTAATAATTTCACACATAAGTCGCTCCGGAGTATACGTCGCACCCATGGCCAAACTATGAAAAAAACTGCGACTTATAGTCCGAAAAATACGGTATATATATATTTTTTCTGAATTGGTTCAACCGCCACCCGCCCGAATCTATTTAAAATCAGATTTTTTCGTCATGCATCCGCCCGACCCGCGGATTATCCGCGGAGTCCGCGGTTGTGTCCGCAAACCGCGCATCTCTAACGTACGTTCAAATCCAGAAAACTACGTACGCAAGTAAAAATTCAGATGTAATAAACTGTGCGCATGCACAATTCCAAACACATTTCTTTTTTACATCGCAATCAACTTGAAATTGATCCCAGATGTCTGAAGGGCTTGGCACGCCCAGACCTCACCCATGCCATGCCCCAATTATAAACTTGCAAATCATATGCAGCCATGTGCCTGAGCGCTGCACAGACTACCCAATCTGGAATTATTATGTGCCAGTAGGAGGGGCTTGTTTCTCGTGATTCGAGCGAACCGTCATTGCTGGGTGGTCTTCGAGAACTGAACACAGGCTGAAATAAAAAAGTGAAATGGCAGGTCAGGAAGAAGGTGAAGCAGAAGGTGAATGTGCATGGCCAAAACAGATGAGGGGCTCTCAAATCATGTAGTGCTGCACCCCGTTTGAAAAGATAAGTCACTGCAATATAATACCTAAATCTTTAGAAGAGGTGGGTAACTTTAATTATCCCCAATATAAATATAATATGTGTATTACAACACAATGTGTTCATACTGCTCACAGCCAGATCAGACTTTAATGTGAAAATGATGTAACATGGATAAGCTCTAGCTCCATCTTATTCTAGATCATAAATTATGCGTTTTACCTGGATAATAGAAGGAAGAGGACATATTCTGACGAGTTGGTCAAATTTGACATTCTATTTAAACCTGGTAATGGCGAGAACAACACAAAAAGACCTTGGTCTGTGCTAGGGCTGGACAATAATGGCAAAAATTATAATCAGGATTATTTTGATTAATATTGTAATCATGATTAATTGATTATTATTCATTTACATGAAAACATGAGTATTTATTGTACCACCAAAACTCAACTTTAAATATAGTTAAAAAAAAACCCTGGATGTTAATTAGTAACAAATAAACCAGAACAAGTAAAATACAAATTATAGCAATAACAATGAATAACAATAGCAATATAAAACTTTTTAATTGTTTTTAATTCAGTTTTTTACGTTTTACACTTATTTATCACCATAGAATGTGTACTTAATGTGTAAAATAAAATGTAGTAAAATAATTGGTAATTAAATGCAAACAATCCTCACATTTATTGTTACAATACATCTTTGGAAAATTGTTATCAGTATTTTAGGTCAAACAAACATCGACATTCAACTACAAAACTACAACGCTCCAAAGGATTACTGAACAAGAAGATCCATATTCAGGTGCACATTCGTTTATACTTAAAGTATAGACATTCATAGAGAAACACAAAAGATTGCTGAACAGGAATGTATGGAACTGAAAACCTTCTGCAGAATATATCCCAATAGTCCAGAATTCGATAAGGATATAGATCCAGATGCATGTTTTTTCTTCAATACCAGGAATAATTGTTCTGATTATACAGACGAACAATATAACAAAAACCTCAAAATCGACAACAAACTGTTAATTATGCATTTCAACAGCAGAAATTTGTATGCAAACTACAACAACGTGAAGCATTATTTAGAAAAATTCAACACACCCTTCTAAAACATGGATGGATGCTAAAAAAAGAATAGATTTTGATCTGAAATTATACGAACAAAATTATATCAACAGAACCAACAAGCTGAGTATGTGATAAAGAACTTGAACTACAAAGTGGTAAAAAAATATATGTCATTAGCTATTGATAATATCTCAGAATGTCTAACCATTGAAATATGTCATGAAAAAAAACAAGAACCTATTAATCACCTGCATATACAGATCACTTAAGTCAAACATTGATACGTTTGAGAACTGAATTAAGGCAACTTTTACTGAAACAAGTTAAAAAATAACTTTCTAATGTGACGACTTCAACATTAACCTCTTGAACCCTAACAAACACAAGTCCATAGATGACTTCATAGACACAATGTACAGCCTGAGTTTATATCCTAAAATCACAAGGCCAAGCAGAATCTCAGGACACAGCGCCACACTTATTGATAATATTTTTACTAATGATTTTGATAATAATACCACAAATGGTCTGCTAGTATCTGACTAGTATCTGACTAGTATCTGACGTCAGTGATCATCTGCCAGTTTTCAAAATCAATAACGGGAACTACAAGATGAGGAACATTGATGACAAAAAGACATTTCGAAGAAGTATGACAGCTTTCAAGAATGATCTGAGAGATCAAAGTTGGGACAAAGTCTACAGTGAAAATGATGTAGGTCAGTGGCCCCCAACCTTTTTGTAACTGCGGACCGGTCAACGCTTGAAAATGTATCCCACGAACCGGGGGTGGGTGGGGGGTTGGGGGGGTTGGTTGCTATGGTAACGGTTACATGCCCTCAAAATAAGATGCAGATACAACATTAAAAACGAATATAAAGAACATGAGACTTTTAACTCACCATAACGCTGTAGATTCGTCAACCTGGAGTGCGTACCACAGTGATTGATCAATCCTCTCTAACAATTGTGTCTCAATGTCTTCGGCTATTTCCTCAATGCGCCGAGTCACGGTGCTAGCCGACAGAGGCACCTGTGATATCTTTTTAACAGCAGCCTCTCCTAGAAGTTGACGGCAAATGTCTTTAGCGGCAGGAAGGATCAATTATTCACCAATAGTGAATGGCTTTTTAGCCTTAGCAATACGATTAGCCACTACGATGCTCTCAGTGCATTCTCGTTTACTGATGTGGTGTCCCTCAGTAATTTCTTCGGTTTTTCATGTTCATGTTTTTTTCTTTCAAAATACTCCGGGGGCTTGTCTTTTAATCCAGGGTGCTTGGTCTCTAAGTGGCGAAGCAGTTTTGAAGGCTTCATTGCCTCATTAGAGAGCTGGTCGCCACATATTATGCAGAGCGGGCTCGGTGCGTGGGAATCACCTGTTGCGATAAATCCATATTTCAAGTAGGACTCCTAGTATTGTCTGTTAAAAGCTTTCTTTTTGTTGGAAGTCGTAGGCTGTTCTTCTCTCTCTTCCCGGTGCCTTTTCCCCCTCACAAAGAAACTTTCCAAAGACGTCTGTTTTTTACTCATTTTCCTAGCTGGGTTAAATTTTGCCGCTCAAGTGACCAAGATATAACCGAGAGAATCCGGTAATTTTTCAAAATAAAATACTAAAAAAACAAAAAAATTTCGGGCTCAGATAATAAATAATACGGAAATAACTAATTATTTCTTGTGCGGCCCGGTACCAATCGATCCACGGACCGGTACCGGGCCGTGGCCGGTGGTTGGGGACCACTGATGTAGATGATGCATGTGGAAATGTTTTTAATACTTTCTTGATGCTTCATGACAAACATTGTCCATTGAAACAATTTAGTAAGAAGCAAAATAGAAACAATCAACCAAAAGGACTGAAAAATGCTTGCAAAAAGAATACATTATATAGAACATTTATCACACCCATCCATCCATCCATTTTCTACCGCTTGTCCTGTTCACTGTCGCGGGGGTGCTGGAGCCTATATCAACTGCATTCGGGCGGAAGGCGGGGTACACCCTGGATATCGCAGGGCCAACACAGATAGACAGACAACACAAAGATCTATAAACGCAGAACACAAGTACAAAACATATAAGAACGAGCTAACTAGCATACAACGAACACGGAGGATATAATATTACAGCCAATTATTACAGCGGGAAAAAAACAATATGAGAGCAACATGGAGCATCTTAAATAGCATTATTAAAAAAGGTGCTAAAAAGGACTATCCTAAAAACTTCTCAGACTGAAATGTAAAAAAATTACAATACCAACAAAGTAGTTAAAAGCTTCAATAAGTACTTTGTGAATGTAGGACCAAATTTGGAGGAAAATATTTTAGATTTCTAGCCAGTTGAGGACTTGACTGACACTATAGACAGAAATCCCAACTCGATGTTCCTTGAAGGTGTGACCAAAGAGGAAATAATCAATATTGTGAAACAATGTAAATCAAAGACCGTAACTGATTGTAACCGAATTGATATGGAAACGATAAAAAAGGTAATTGAAGAGATTTCAGAACCTTTAACAAAAATCAGCAAACTATCATTTCAAACAGTCAAATTCCCAAACAAAATGAAATTAGCAAAAGTCGTACCAATTTATAAGACTGGAGACAAACACCAATTTACAAACTACAGACCTGTTTCTCTACTTCCAAAATGTTCTATAATTATTGAAAAAACTGTTCAACAACAGATTCTACAAATTCACAAATAAAAATGAAACACTCAAAGAGAACCAGTACAAATACAGAGCCAACATCTCAACATCAATGGCATTAATCAAAATAACGGAAGATATTACCAATGCAATAGATAGCAAAAAATGTGCTGCTTTGTGTTTATGTATTTAATGTGCTTGTCTGCACATCGAGGCAGAAGAAACATGCCCCTGACTGGAAGGATAGTCAGAAAGTCAATAATACTACTATTACTTCTACTATCAGGAGACACTGAACTCAACCCTGGACCTGCAACAACACGGTTAATGTTGTCCCGACTGGCGAAGACTAGCAATGCTACTGCTAGCGTCGCCATCGAAGCTAACTCGGCTACCGGCTCATCTCAGCTCAAGCTCACCTGTGCTCCAGCGGTCGGCGGCTCGGCGGAGGACTTCGCCCCGTTCATCGACACGGTCGGAGGCTCTGCGGCGGCGGTGGAGGACGACCCGGTCATCAGAGAAGGCAGCGACTCAGCGGCGGTGAACGACACGGCGGCTGCGGTGGACGGCGACCCAGACATCGGTGATTGCGGGGAACTGCACGAGATGGCGGGGGTCCACGCGGCCTCTCCCCGGTCCCAGACGGTCGAGGACACGGCATACACAGAATTTAGAGGCGCCTTTACACAAACATTTTCGTTATTCTCTTTCTCTTTGTCTTCAGAAAAGCCCGCCAAAAGGAAACCCAACCCCACCCCCAGCAACCCTACCTGGCCTCCCTCCCCCGCCCCTCCCCCTTCCTCTCCCTCCCCCTTCACCTGGAGGACGATCAATATGCCTCTCTCTCTCTCCTCTCTCTCCTTGCTCTTCAACTGCAACAGCAATAATAACCAACAATTTTTCTGGTCAGTACCACAACTGATGCTCTTTTTGGTTCCAGTGGACTACACATCATCCACCTTAATGTGAACAGCCTCTCTGGAGCCAAACTCGACCAAATCAGAGAAATGTTCCTCAACACGAAGGTAAAAATCTTGTGTTTCTCTGAAACCAAATTTGATCAAAGTATTTCTGACTCAGAGATAGAAATACAAAACTTTTCGGTTATCAGAAAGGATAGGAATAAACACGGTGGGGGCGTTTGTATGTATATTCACCAGGATATTAAATACATAACTCGCACTGATCTTAACCACAATGACCTGGAATCTGTGTGGGCAGAAATCAAATTTAAAAACGCTAAGCCGGTACTAATAGGGACTGTTTATAGACCCCCTAATCAGAGTGATTTCTATGGGGCTTTGGAAGAATGCTTGGCAGGGACAGACAACATGGAGAAAATTATGACTGGGGATCTGAACACAGATATTCAACGCAAAGATGCGCCTGTCTTCAGATCCTTCAGCAAGTTTTGTAATCTGCACGGTCTTTCCCATGTAATAGCGCTACCCACAAGGGTGTGTGATTCCACCCAATCAACCATAGATCTCATTCTCACTTCAGACCGGCCTAAAATAAAAAATAGTGGGGTCATGATCTGTGGTCTTAGCGACCACTATCTAACCTTCTGCACCCGTAAAATAGCTAAACCTAAAGCCAGTGGCCACATAACAGCCCAATCCAGATCCCTCAAAAAATACTCCAATGACAATTTCAATTTAAAATTAGATGAGTGGGACTGGTCCCCTGTGCTCGCGAGCAACCTGGTCGATGTCGCTTGGGATCACTTCAAAACGGCGTTCCTAAAGATACTAAATGACATGGCTCCCGTGAAAACAGTCAGGATCAAAGCCCGCTCGGAACCATGGATGAATCCGGACCTATTAGCTGCCATAAAAGACAGAGACAGGAAATACTCTGAATACCAAAAATGTAAAACAGAAGTAGATAAACAACCCAATAATATCAACCTCAAATTACTCCTTTCAACTCTCAAAAAGCAATGCAATAAATTAAGAAATAAGTCAACCAACCTGACTAAATCCTTAAAAAAAATTACATTAACGACAAAATAGAGGAAAACACAAATAAGCCACGTGAGCTCTGGAAAATTCTCAACAACCAGCTTCCTGGTTGCAGCCAGAAACTTAAAACAAGACTCACCAACATCAGCATCAAGGAGGGTGACTCCCTCATTACAGACAAAATGGAGGTAGCTAGCAGACTTAACATCTTTTTCACCAGCATAGCCGCAACTCTTGTCAACAAGCTGTCCCACCACTCTGGTCGCTTTGGTGTACAACACATTAAAGCCTTCTACAGAAAGCTAGGAGTATCCAACGATGATTTCAAATTAGAAATGGTCACAGCTGATGAGGTGTTTAAATAATTGAGCGCGCTCCACCCTAACAAGGCCACCGGCCTTGATAATATTCCCTCCAGATTCCTCAGGGACTCTGCCTCCATCATTGCCCCGATCATCACGCACATAATAAACCTATCAATTACACAAGGCCAAGTACCAAAAGATTTTAAGATAGCAAGAGTAACTCCCCTCTTTAAAAAAAGGAAGCAAATTGGAACCTGGCAACTACCGACCTGTTTCTATTCTCAGCTCCATTTCGAAAGTAATGGAGAAAATAGTTTATGAACAGGTCGATAGTTACCTTGCCACTAATAAACTCATGTACAAATTTCAATCCGGCTTCAGAACTAACCACTCCACTGACACATGCCTTCTCTATCTGACCGACCACATCAAACATGAGGTGGACGCGGGCAAATACTGCGGCATGGTCATGCTGGACCTTCCGAAGGCCTTTGACACCGTTAACCACGCTATACTGTTGGATAAGCTCAGAGCAATCGGATTTAACAAAACCTCTTGGAGCTGGATGCAATCTTACTTGGAGGGGAGGGAGCAGGTGGTAGAGGTGAACGGCACCGTGTCCCCCCCCCCCTCTCGGTGAGCTGTGGAGTCCCCCAAGGAAGTATATTGGGACCTTTACTGTTCCTAATATACATAAACGACATGTCATCTGCATGCGACTGTGAATTGTTTTTGTTTGCGGATGACTCTGCCTTGCTGGTATCCGGCAAGGACAAGTCACAGGTGGAGAAAATCCTCAGTGCTGAGCTCTGTAGAACTTGCACCTGGCTCGCTGACAACAAGCTATCCATACACTTGGGTAAAACAGAATCCATCCTGTTTGGGTCCCACATCAAACTTAAGAAAGTCAATGACTTCACCATAAAAGTACCGTTAGGTGACAGTGTCATCACCAGGAAAGATGAGGTCACCTACCTAGGTTCCATTCTAGAGGCTAATCTTTCCTGTGATAAAATGGCAACCAAGGTAATCAAAAAGGTCAACCAACGAACGAGATTTCTCTACAGAATTTCCTCTCTGGTCAACAAAAGCACCTTGAGGATTCTGGCGGGAACTCTCGTTCAACCCTTTTTCGATTACGCATGCACCTCCTGGTACCCTAGCACCTCCAAAACCCTCAAATCTAAACTCCAAACATCTCAGAACACGCTAATCAGGTTACTTCTAGACCTCCACCCCAGATCCCACCTCACTCCTACCCACTTCTCTAAAGTGGGCTGGCTCAGGGTGGAGGACAGAGTTAAACAACTTGCACTGAGCTTAGTCTATCAAATCCGCTACACCTCCCTGATACCGAAGTACATGTCAAACTACTTCCTTAATGTAAATGACCGCCATAACCACAACACCAGGGGGTGCTCCACTAACCACGTTAAACCCAGATTCCGAACTAACAAAGGTCTTAACTCATTCTCTTTCTATGCCACATCAATGTGGAATGCGCTCCCAACAGGTATAAAAGAAAGGGCATCTCTATCCTCCTTCAAAACCGCAATAAAAGTTCACCTCCAGGCAGCTACAACCCTAAACTAACACCCTCCCCGGATTGCTAATAATCAAATGTAAACAATCAAATGCAGATACTTTTTCTTTTTCTTATGCCTTCTGATCTCTCTCTCTCTCTCTCTCTCTCTATATGTCCACTACTTGATGTCCATATCCCCCCCCTCCACACCCCTGATTGTAAATAATGTAAATAATTCAATGTGATTATCTTGTGTGATGACTGTATTATGATGATAGTATATATGATAGTATATATCTGTATCATGAATCAATTTAAGTGGACCCCGACTTAAACAAGTTGAAAAACTTATTCGGGTGTTACCATTTAGTGGTCAATTGTACGGAATATGTACTTCACTGTGCAACCTACTAATAAAAGTCTCAATCAATCAATCAATCTCAACAAAAGCATTTGAGACATTTTTTTACTTTTCAAATTTTCTTGTAGTCATACAATATTTTCGGTATACTAAATGGAATTTTTACCTGACAGGTTTCGACTGTAATCTGCAGTCTTCTTCAGAAGGGTCACCTGACCACTGTGACATGTTGCCTATCAGCTGTTCTTATAGGCGTGGTCAACCAGGCAGACCTGTCAAGTCTATCTGGTTGGCCTCTTCCCCCAGAAAATAGTGTCTGCAGTGAGTAGTAATCAGTAATGAAAGAGCGAACATTGTGATGCATTTTTGAAATTAATGTGCTGCGTATGCTTAAAATGATTAGAATACATAAATATTAAAAGTTATTATAAATGTGCCCATTACTGCATTACATATATACTTACAGCTTGTATATAAAACCTTAACTTAATAAGCAGAATAAAGTGACTCTTATTGGCTCCATTGTAAGCAGACTTTAGATCGCATTTATTTAATATTTAGAATGCATTAAAAAAAGAAAAACATATGTGTTCTTGTCTTACAGAAGGATTTTGAATGATAGGCAATACTCCAAAAATATAACATATTACATGTTATTGTGTTCATGGTATGTTACATGTTATTATAAATGTTACATTACATATACTTACAGTGTATATATATATATATATATATATATATATATATATATATATATATATATATATATATATATATATATATATATATATATATATATATATATATATATATATATATATATATATATATATATATAAAACAATGATGGAGTCCTTTGGATGATATTTTGAACGCTTCTGGCCCCCTTGTTAGCTGACTTTTGCAAACGTTTATTTACAAGTTGGAATGCATAAAAAAAGAAAAACATATGTGTTTTTGAAAGATCAACAAAATTCCAAAAAAGTGAATTTCTTCTTTAAGTAATCAACCAATACTCGGTCAATTGTGGGGTAGCATCTCTGTCCTTCTGAATGTTCTGAACCCCTGTTTCGATGCCACTGTAAAGACATGCTGCCAGGAAAAGGTCTGTGGATGTATGTCATTTTCTCATAGCTGGTGTTCCTCTTTAGAATGCAAAATACTGTTCACTTTAGTGTCTAATTATTCTAACATGTCCGTTTTTGGAGCAGACCAGAGTACCCTGAATCAACCCATGCAAAATCCACCTAAAGTTTGGGTTGTTGACTCACAAATAAATGATGTGCTTTGCCTTAACCTCTAAAGGCCTTAGTGGCCACATGCGTGGACAGCACCTTTTAGCTCTTATTTCCAAAATTGTGTACACTACTGAATTGGGGTCTTATGCCGACATATGAACACTTATACTGCTATCTGGTGGTGTCAGAAGAGTATAACATACAATGGAATTTGAAAAAAAAAGTGTTAAAATAAAAATTAGCATGTCACTACACATGAAGTACACGTTTGTTACTTATGGACTAAGTACATCATAAAAAAAATCATGTAATAAACAGCTTGGGCCTTAAGAGGTTAACAATGTTTATAATCATTTGAAAGCCACTTACAAAACACAGTTCTGTCACACAGTGTTATGTTCAGTATATACATTCTCACCTGTTTATAACTCCAGGATATGTTTATATAATTAACCAAGCGTATAATTATTTCTACACATAGTTAAAAAAGACCATTAAAAGCTTTATTAAAAGTTTAAAGAAAGAAAATGAAAAACAATAAGAAGCAAGACAAAAGCATTTTAGCCTGTAGCGTCTCATTTTTTTTAGGTAGAGCAGGACATGAGTGTTTTGGGGCAGCCATCAGGTTGTGTTGTTGCCAACAGCTGCTGTGAACAAGAGGATAAAAAACGACATTGGCATGACTCAAGCAAGTCCATTTAGCTGAGTGTGCATACTTTTTCTTTGCTAGAGATTCTCTTCAACATTGCAACTACAGTGACTGCAGTAGTTTCACTTTCAGTGAACAAATGCATACACTAATCAATATACAATGTTTTATTACATACTATTTTAATGGAATATCGATCACTCTCTATCTCAGTGTTTTTCAACCTTTTTAGAGCCAAGGCACATTTTTTTAATAAAAAAAATATGGAGGCACACCACCAGCAGAAAAGGTTAAACAATGAAGCCCCACCAGGTTGTCATGCCTTATTTTGAGTTTGTTGTTGTTTCCTCTGTGTAGTGCTTTAGTTTCTGTCTTGCGCTGTTATTTTGGTGACTATTCCTGTTTTGTTGGTGTTCTCCTGTAGCAGCTTCACGCCTTCCTTTGAGTGCAATTGCCCGCACCTGCTTTGTCTTTGCAATCAAGACTATTTAAGTTGTGCGTACGCTATCCTTCTTTGTGGGGACACTGTTGATTGTCATGTCATGTACGGATGTACTTTGTAGACGCCACCTCTGCTCCACACACTGTAAGTTTTTGCTGTCGTCCAGCATTGTGTTTTTGTTTACTTTGTAGCCAGTTAAGTTTTACTTTTGTTTTGCATAGCCATCCCTATGCTTCAGTGCCTTTTCCTAGTGGGACTTGCCTTTTGTTAATTTTTGGTTTAAGCGTTACATACCTTTTACATACCAAAAAAGGTTAAAAAACACTGCACTAGACAACGGCACATTATTATATAATTATTGATTTGCAAAAAAATATTTTTTGGACCAATTAGGTGAATTTGCATAATTTCCCTCGGCACACCAGACAATATCTCACGGCACACTAGTGTGCCGCGTTATAGTGGTTGAAAAACACTGCTCTAGCTGTGCTTAACAGGACCTTCAAGGTTCAAGGCTGTTATTCTCCATATGTCACATACCGTGAACACAATTATGTTTCTCATACTCATATGAATAAATACATAACATTTGTACAAATAAATGAAATTTAAATAGTTTTTAATGAATCCTTATACGAGTTTTGTTTTTTAGCCCTCTGTTCCACTGCATTATTACTTCTGGAATGGCAGTGGGTCTGGATGTTGTATTACAACTATACATGACTTCCAAAATTATTCACATTTCAGCCTTTTATTATTTTATAAAATAAATCATGGTCAATTTGATTTAATTTTTTGGGGACAAATAGCCCGAATGCTGCTGAGATAGGCTCCAGCACCCCCGCGACCCTGAAAGGGACACACGGTAGAAAATGGATGGATGGATGGAAATACATATTTTAAAAAAGAGCTCCTTTCATGTCAGTCTGAAAATATACAAATATATAATGTCAAATTATAATTTTTTTAATCACCTTAATTGGGACGGCGTGGCGTAGTGGGTAGAGCAACCGTGCCAGAAACCTGAGGGTTGCAGGTTCGCTCCCCGCCTCTTACCATCCAAAAAATCGCTGCCGTTGTGTCCTTGGGCAGGACACTTCACCCTTTGCCCCCGTTGCTGCTCACACCGGTGAAATGAATGATGAATGAATGATAGGTGGTGCTCGGAGGGGCTGTAGGCGCAAACTGGCAGCCTCGCTTCCGTCAGTCTACCCCAGGGCAGCTGTGGCTACAAATGTAGCTTACCACCACCAGGTGTGAATGAATGATGGGTTCCCACTTCTCTGTGAGTGCTTTGAGTATCTAAAAATAGAAAAGCGCGATATAAATCTAATCCATCATCATCATCTTAATCAAATTTTGGAATTTGGATTAATCATGATTAATCACAAGTGAATAGTTGCTAGCATAATTGAAATTAGCTTAGGAAAAAACCCCAATATTTGGAATGGAATGGAAACTTTATTGTATTTGCCCTTAAAAAGTACAACAAAATTACATTTTCATTACAAACCCGTCCAATATCAAATTTAGAGGTGTTGAAAACGCCATGTAAAATTGCTAATGCTAATCAGTATTAGCGTGTATATGGCATATCTGTAGTAAATTAAGCTTCTACCTAGCTTGAAAAGTGGAGCCTTATTTTGAGCGCTTTCTTTAGGTATGCTTGCTTTGTTGACATGGAACATTGCAACATGACCTTGAGCAAGGGTCTTCAACGTTTTCCAGGCATCACACATTTTTAGATATTTCATTATTATTCGATATACAGTGTGAGTCATTATTAGGGATTGGAATTGACAAGATTTTTACAATTCCGATTCCATTTTCGACTCTCCTGAAATATTTGCTTCTTTATCAATTCTCATTTGGAAAAACGGATTAAAAAAAGAAGTTGATTAGCATCAACTTTGTATCTGCGAAACCATATAAATATAAAATCATCTCATGGTATTATTACGTGATTGGCCCTCATTTGATTATCATCATTATTTACCAACAAAATGCTTTGGAATCAGAAGTCAAGATGTCAAACAGATAATAATGTTCAGCTTGAAATAGCTTGGAATAATTTAAACACATTTTTTTAAAAAAACAGATGAGCATGCAGAAACAAGTATATTTGTATTTTTGGTAAAATTAAAGTGTTTCCTATTTTTTATATCCTATATGACCATACATTGACAGTTGTTTTTGAGAAGAATATAGTAGGTCTGCCTCATTGATTAGTTTATCATAGCTTCAGCAGTCCCTTAGATGATTTTTTTTCGACTTTTTCACTTTGCAGATATGTTCAGCCATCTGGGTTTTGGTTGATCCTGTTTTGCAAGTTTAATAAGCGCTAATAATTGAACCCCATTTGGAGTGAAACGCAAGAACCCCTTAATCAACAAAAGTACGACATCTTGAAGATACAAGGAATTAGGTTGATCAATTTATTGACCAAGCTCAATGACCCTCATTTCCATCTCTCTGCCCGTAGCTTGTTTACCTATAGGTGACCATTGATCCAAGATATATGACGAGGTAATGGGAGAATTAGGGTGTTTTCACGGATCGGTGCACTGACAATTTAGAGTCACTCATTAAAACAAAAGAAAAAAGAATAGGGAAAACAGCTGTTTTATTTGGATCCCTGCAGACATTCACTACTTTCATAACTGTTTCCTAGAATGTACACAAGCTTGGTCTAACCTATGTACTGGAACAGTAAGCAGCCAGTGTAAGACTCCACACACAACTCTGAATAAGATGTACTTAGTAGATGGCCAGTAAATTACTTTGAATTATAAGTTCCATACTTTACAACCATCCATCTCTTCCAACTTTAAATAGGACATTCAGTATTTAGACAGATAGCAGTGTTCCCCTTAGGACTCCACTCGATCTGTAGCACGAGAAGCAGGGGGTGGGGTGCAGGTTTATAATGACATCATTGTCTAATTTGCATAATTGGCCATGAGCATATCTGTAATATTGGACACAACATGTAGCTGACATATCCAAATAAAAACATATGTTATTATTGTGTCATCTAATGAAACAAACTTAATGCTTGCATCTTATATGAATTTCATTTGAATATACAGAAGGATTTACCCAAAATAATTTTTTTAAAGTTACACATAATGTAATATTCTTGCATTGATTTACATAGTTGTTTTAAATAGGGAAGCAGACATTATGATAACACATCGCCTGTATAATTATAGCTATATGGCACTGAAAGGTGTTGAAAGAGAACGCTTATAAACAAACCTTTCAGATGCTTTCATTTTCTGGGTTCTGAAGTTTCTTCTTCTGCGCTTTCCTCTCGCTGCGTGTCAGACTCTGGCTTGTTTTGTACATGTATGATTGGATGCTCTGCTTTTGCCATTTCTAATAAAAAGTGGCGTATAATTCTAAATTATGATATTTGTTGATACAGAAGTGTACCGCTAAAACTACAACATAGCTGTCGGGGCAGAGACGCAGTCCTGGCCAGTTAGAGGGAGTGTCGCATGGAGGGGTTAATTTGCATCTAATAATTGTCACTTACTTATTGTATAAGAGGTCAAATGTATGCAAAATGTTGACCCAAGCACCACCATTACATGTTATGTAGACCAGGGTTCCCCAGCCTTTTTTCCATCAGGGACCGGTTTAATGTATGCATTATTTTCACGGACCGGCTTTCCACGTGTGGCAGATAAAAACAGCAAAACAATGAGCATGAAAAATCAAATCATTATAATGCTGACGTAGTGGGAGCCCTAGGTGTGTTTCTTTGCGGCGAGATGGTCTCCGGCTTGTTGATGGCATATACTGTATACCAGTGTTTAACCATAGGGCCAGGGCCAAGTGTTGGGCCGCGAGCGCCCCCTAGAATGTAATATATGTGTTTTTCAGCTGTGGTCCGTATAGCCCGCAGCGGTACTCAATTGTAATACACTTTTCCACCACTTGTGGCAGTAATGACAATATCAAAGAAGTCAGAGAAATTTCTTAAGCGCAAAACTTATGACTGAAGTGGTGAAGCTGTATTTTCATTTGCACTTTAATTTTATTTACGGTTTAAGAAAAATTAATTTAGTTTATTTTAGCACAACATAATACATATTGTATGTAAATGTATTTATTTCGTTTTTAAATCAGCCTGACCTAAGCCTAAGGTTTATTTGTTAAATATAAACTGTGATTAATTAATGCTTTTATATCATTTGACAAGGTGGTGAACTGTAAGTAGGTTAGATATAATTATTGAATATGATCAATATCAAGAGTAAGATTACTAATTCAGTGTTAATATTGGAGTGGGGCCTGGGCCCCTCTATAGTGGTACAGTTGGGTCCCGAGGTCAAAAAGGTTAAGGTAAACCCTGCTATATACAATGACCCTGCAGGGCACTGCAGGTGGAAATTAGCCTTTGGCTACAATCTGGCACGTTAACATTTTATATGTCCATTAATGTGCATTGTCCCATGCACTATAAAAAATGAGTTGTATTATACATGTATTAACAAGCTTATTGGTGTATTTAGTGGGACAGGTGAAAGTTAAGTCGTAGAAAATGCGGTTTCTTATATATTTATATATTTACGACATCCTCTGTACCGAGGATGTCGTTGTGGCTTGTACAGCCCTTTGAGACACTTGTGATTTAGGGCTATATAAATAAACATTGATTGATTGATTGATGTATCTGTGCGGCCCGGTAGCAATTGCGTCACAGACCGGTACCGGTCCCAGGACCGGTGGTTGGGGACCACTGATGTAGACCACAAGAAGTGTTTTGGATTAAACATCATATAGTGACTCCTTTCAATCTCGCAAATCTTTCTGGAAGTCAGCAAAGTCCATACTAGATAGCGATTTCAACTTGCAACAAAGAGTTGCAGAGATTATGGGAAAAGACTAAAGGCCTGATTTACAACGCGCTAAACAGCGTCGGGTGCGCTGCCAAGTGGATGGCAGTGAAAGTGGAGGCTCCGGACGGACCAATTCGGGGCAGCAGAGGCTGACTTTCGGGACGTGGAACGTCTCTACGCTGGTGGGGAAGGAGCCTGAGCTGGTGCGAGAGGTGGAGCGCTACCGGTTGGATCTGGTGGGGCTTACCTCTACGCATAGCAAGGGCTCTGAAACCACACTCCTGGACAAGGGATGGACCTTGTTCACTTCTGGAGTTGCTCAGGGTGTGAGGGCACAGGCGGGTGTGGGGATACTCACGAGTCCCCGGCTGAGTGCCTGTACGTTGGAGTTCACCCCAGTGGACAAGAGGGTCGCCTCCCTTCGCCTTAGGGTTGGAGGGGGGAAAACTCTGACTGTTGTTTGTGCATACGCACCAAACAGGAGTTCAGAGTATTCAGCCTTCTTGGATACCTTGCATGGGGTCCTGTATGGGGCGCCGGCAGGGGATTCCATAATCTTGCTGGGGGACTTCAACGCGCACGTGGGCAATGACAGTGATACTTGGACTGGCGTGATTGGGAGGAACGGTCTCCCTGATCTGAACCTGAGTGGTGGATTGTTATTGGACTTCTGTGCTAGTCACGGACTTGCGATAACAAACACCATGTTCAAGCATAAGGATGCTCATAGGTGTACCTGGTACCAGAGCACCCTAGGCCAAAGATCAATGATCAATTTTGTAATCGTATCAGCTGATCTGAGGCCGTATGTTTTGGACACTCGGGTGAAGAGAGGGGCTGAACTGTCAACTGATCACCATCTGGTGGTGAGTTGGGTTAGATGGCGGGGGAAACCTCTGGACAGACCTGGCAAACCCAAGCGTGTAGTGCGGGTGAACTGGGAACGTTTGGAGGAGTCCTCTGTCCGGAAGGACTTCAACTCCCACCTCCGGCGGGACTTCTCTGCCATCCCTGTGGAGGTTGGGGACATTGAACAGGAATGGGCAATGTTCAAAGCCTCTATTGCTAAAGCTGCAGCTGTGAGCTGTGGCCAGAAGGTCTTAGGTGCCTCAAGGGGCGGTAACCCTCGAAGCCGTCCGACTGAAGAAGGAGTCCTACCGGGGTATGTTATCCCGGGGGACTCCGGAGGCAGTTGCAAGGTACCGACGGGCCCGAAGGGCAGCGGCCGTGGCTGTGGACGAGGCTAAGCAGAGGGAGTGGGAGCAGTTCGGGGAATCCATGGAGAAGGACTATCGGGTGGCACCAAAGCTGTTCTGGAAGACCATACGGCACCTCAGGAGGGGGAAGCAGGGAACCATCCAAGCTGTGTACGGCAAGGATGGGACTTTGCTGACTTCAAGTGAGGAAGTCGTAGGGCGTTGGAAAGAGCACTTTGAGGAACTCCTGAACCCAAATACATCAGACACACCCTCCCTGATTGGAGCAGGGCCTGAGGATGATGGGGGATCGACGTCGATCTCTCGGAGTGAAGTCACTGAGGTAGTTAGACAACTCCACAGTGGCAAAGCTCCGGGGGTTGACGAGATCCGTCCAGAAATGCTGAAGGCTCTGGGTGTTGATGGGCTGTCTTGGTTGATACGCCTTTTTAACATTGCGTGGAAGTCTGGGACAGTGCCGAGGGAGTGGCAGACTGGGGTGGTGGTTCCCCTTTTCAAAAAGGGGGACCAGAGGGTGTGTGCTAATTACAGGGGTATCACACTACTCAGCCTCCCTGGGAAAGTTTACGCCAAGGTACTGGAAAGGAGGGTCCGGCCGATCGTCGAACCTCAGATTCAAGAGGAGCAATGTGGATTCCGTCCTGGTCGTGGAACAACTGACCAACTCTTTACGCTTGCGGGAATCCTGGAGAGGGCCTGGGAGTATGCCTATCCAGTCTACATGTGTTTTGTGGATTTGGAGAAGGCGTATGACCGCGTCCCTCGGGAGATCTTGTGGGAGGTGCTGAGGGAGTACGGAGTGAGGGGAACCCTGCTGAGGGCCATCCAATCTCTGTACAACCAAAGCGAGAGTTGTGTCCGGGTGCTTGGATGTAAGTCGGATCCGTTTCCAGTGGGGGTTGGTCTCCGCCAGGGCTGACTCTGTCACCTATCCTGTTTGTGATTTTCATGGACAGGATTTCTAGGTGGAGTCGTGGCCATGGCGGAGAGGGTATATGTCTCGGGGGGCTAAAGGTTGCGTCACTGCTGTTTGCAGATGATGTGGTCCTGATGGCACCTTCGGTTCGTGACCTTCAGCTCTCACTGGATCGGTTCGCAGCCGAGTGTTCAGCGGCTGGAATGAGGATCAGCATCTCCAAATCTGAGGCCATGGTTCTCAGCAGGAAACCGATGGTTTGTACAGTCCGGGTAGGGGACAGGACTCTGTCCCAGGTGGAGGAGTTTAAGTATCTCGGGGTCTTGTTCACGAGTGAGGGAAAGATGGAGAAGGAAATCAGCCGGAGAATCGGAGCAGCTGGGGCAGTATTGCAGTCTCTCTGCCGCACTGTTGTGACGAAACGGGAGCTGAGCCAGAAGGCAAAGCTCTCGGTCTACCGAGCTATCTACATTCCTACTCTCACCTATGGTCATGAAGTGTGGGTAATGACCGAAAGAATAAGATCGCGGATACAAGCGGCCGAAATGAGTTTCCTCAGAAGGGTGGCTGGCATCTCCCTTAGAGATAGGGTGAGAAGTGCAGTCACCCGAGAGAGACTCGGAGTAGAGCCGCTGCTCCTTCGCTTGGAAAGGAGCCAGCTTAGGTGGTTCGGGCATCTCGTGCGGATGCCTCACGAGCGTCTCCCTAGGGAGGTCCTCGTTGCACGTCCCACTGGGAGGAGGCCCCGCGGCAGGCCAAGGACCAGATGGGGAGATTACATCTCCTCTCTGGCCTGGGAACGCTTCGGGATTCCCCAGGAGGAAGTCGCAAATGTTGCTCTGGAGAGGGAAGTCTGGGGGTCTTTGCTGGAGCTGTTGTCCCCGCGACCCGATTCCGGATTGAAGATGGATGGATGGATTCCGGTTGAAGATGGATGGATGGATGAAACAGCGTGTGCAAAAAATAAAATAGCGTGTACTATTAGTGGGCGTGTTGCGTGTGATCTACTAACAGCGTGTGCAATTGAAAAGTGATGCAGACTGCCTTATTTAAATGAGGATTTTGTGTGCATACCACAAAGACATTTGATCATTTTCTGCACATTCATGTGATCATTTCCCTTCTGCGATGTGTTGAACCAGCAGCACACTTCTATAATCTATAACACCTTTTCGCAATCTCGACAACAGAAAGATATGCACACTGATTCTTAATTCTGTGCGCGAGGCTGTGCATTGCATCACCAGCACATTTGTGCATCTGGAATGATGCATGAAATTACACATAGGAGATATATCATAGTATTTTATTTTCTAATTAAAAAAAAAAAAAGACAGACATTTAAAATTAACGCAAGCAGACACCAAAACGCATCAATTTAATTCATTTTAACCAGCCCCATATATCACCCAGCAGCAATAACATTATAAAAGGAAATTGCTGAATATACAATATTTCTAATATTTATTTTTAGTTCTGACCGTCTAAAATGTTGACACACACGTAGGATGGAAGATTCTCGTCTGTCCATCGCCTGCCTTTGTGGCGATCCTGCAGCTGTGTGTGGAACTTTCAGTTTGAACGTCTTCCTCACACGTGCTAAATGAAATGCAAAATAGTGCTTGCAAAACGTTGATGAGTGTTGATAAATCACATTGCTAAATAATTATATTTGTATTTTCTCCTCTCAGTATTGTGGGCGTTTTGATGAGCACATATGAAGACAGAGACCCAAAATGGATTGCATGCCTTATTCTGCTCACTTAAAGCTGGGGTACCTAAGTTATATTCTTTAACAAAAAAAAAAAATCATATTAGCATCATATAATATAGC
The DNA here is from genome assembly GCF_033978785.1 of Entelurus aequoreus. Taxonomy (NCBI): domain Eukaryota; kingdom Metazoa; phylum Chordata; class Actinopteri; order Syngnathiformes; family Syngnathidae; genus Entelurus; species Entelurus aequoreus. The sequence continues at coordinate 60,838,205 of NC_084732.1, forward strand.
GTAACAGTGATCATCTCTGAAAAAATCGGACGTCTGCGAGCTGTGTGTGCCTTATAATTAATTATTTTGTTGAATAAAACCCCGGAAGACAAAATAATTTGTCTTCATGATGGTCAATCCCTCCTTGTCCAATCACAGGATTTATAGAAAGGATGGGTGAGCAGAGCCCACGAAGGAGCCTTTTCATTGGCTGACCCAATATATAGTGAAGCGTGTGCACAGTGCAAACTTGTTTGCAGTAAAGCAGCCGAACACCCACCTGGAAAAATCGCAATACATGTGCTTGCTCTTACAGCATAAACTACTAAAAAACCCAAAAAGAGGAAATCAGAGGAAGAAAAGAAAGACGCTGTATGTCTAAAAAACCAAAGAAGAGCCAAAACTCGAATAAATATTGGTCCGGCGTATTCAAGATGGAGGGCATTGCGGGCCAGTGTTGGTCTAACTTTGGACGCGCAGGTGGCTGTTTTCCTTCTGGACATGTAATCTAATGTTCCATTTTCCTATACTGTGGGTGTAACCTTTTGCGTGGCGACGTGTGTTACCGATAGTCTGCTACAAAATAAGAACTAGTGGATCCTTCGATGCAACTTCAGACTGTCAACTACCTACTGCGTGTGCACGTACAGCTCTCGTTCACGATTTTGTGCACTTCCAGAGTGGAGGAGACAGGAAGGGACTATTAGCGAGGTGCGCAGAGTTTGGGCACGGGATTTACAGTTTGAATTCTGTCCGGTGACACAAGATTCAAGTACTCAGCTTTTACAGACACAATCCACTTTGCACACGCTTAGTAGATCAACTTTGCTTATGCTATCAGGTTTGCACTTGTTTTAGTACACGCAGTGTTTACACTGCACCGTTGGGCGGATGAGCTGAACAAACCAGCAAACGGCCAGGGCGGAGGAGGTCTATACATATACATAGATTCAACAACCATGTGTAAAGGAGTAAACCTTCCAAAATCAGGAGTGGAGCCCCGAAGGCGGATTGGTGCCTTGCAAACACTGTTTCGGCAGCTCCTGCAGCCAAGCTGATGCCAAACGTCATGCTCAGCATTCCTTTGCATTTTATCAGCAAGGCCGAGAGGGGGATCCTGACGACTGGGCAACCCAGGATCTCCATATATAATGCCCAGGCTTACGCTCTGGAGAGGACACTCCAGCTTCACTTTAACCAAGTGTGTAAACAACACGGATTCTGACAGTTACGGGATATAAACCCCCATTCAATTGGCATAGGAAAGGGGCGCCACGGGTTAGTTTCAACGGTGGAAGGGATCATTGTGTCTCATCGGTCGACTACCGTCCGCCTTAAGCCAGGTGGCCCTGGTCAAAAAGGTGTCGTCCCGCCAGCGTTTGCCTGCTTCAGTCTGTGCCTGGAGCTCAGTGTACTGCAAAGGCATGAAAAGCAGACGGTTAATTTACTCAACATACAAAGATCCGAGTTTATCAGGCTTGCGTTCTCAGCACTTTACTGTACGGAAGCGAGACCAGGACTACTTACATGAGACAAGAGCGTCGACTTAACGCTTTCCACATGCGGTGCATCAAACGTATCTTTGGTATTAGTTGGCAGGACTATTTTCCACACAGTGTCATTCTTCAGCGGGCTAATATCCATAGCATGAACTCTCTGCTTAGCCAGCGCCGTCTTTGATGGCTGGGACATGTTTGGTGGATGGAGGACGGACGGCTTCCCAAGGACATTAGGTATGGACAACTGGCTGCTGGTTCCAGACGTGTTGGTCGTCCCTCCCTCCGGTTCAAGGACGCATGCAAGAGAGATCTAAACAGAGGTGTGGACTCGAGTCACATGACTTAGACTCGAGTCAGACTCGAGTCATGAATTTGATGACTTTAGACTCGACTTGACAAAATGTAAAGAGACTTGCAACTCGACTTAGACTTTAACATCAATGACTTGTGACTTCACTTGGACTTGAGCCTTTTGACTTGACAAGACTTGTTACTTTCCCCAAAACCCAAAGATTAAAAAGTTATTCAGGAGCGCTCCGTATCTTACATTTTGTACGTGTGTGTCTGTCAGCGGGTGTGCTGCCTGTCAGTGTGTGTGCTCTCAGTACAATAGCCAATCAAATTAGAGCGTTGTTTTCATCCCACAGCATTCATCCAATCAAATTGCAGGAAAACCAACGAAGAAGAGTTGTCAAACAACGCGCCAGTGAGAAAAAATTATGCCACAGTTGGTTTCGTTCGGGTCTAAAAACTACGACTTGGTAAACAAAAAACAAATGGTAGTATGCAAAACATGCAGTTTGAATATTACAGACGGAGCCGCAACAACTTCCAACTTCGTTCGACATTTGAAGATGCACAAAGAAGGGAAAGTTTTGAATGTAAGCTACAGTTTATTGGCTAAGTTGAGTTGAGTTGAGTTTGAGTTGAGTTGAGTTTGAGTTTATTTCGAACATGCAAGCATACAACATGATACATCACAATTTCCAGTTTCTCTTTTCAACATGTTCGAAAAGGAGTAGGAAGAAGCAGAGCTTATTTAATCCTACCCCTTTTCTTTACATAACAGTTGCAAAACTTTTTGTTCACTTCCTGTCCACAATTTTTTCACAATAAACTCCATAAGTAATCACAATAAAAATAAATAAATAAATAATAGTAAAAATGTTATAATAATAATTGATGAAGTAAGTCATATTTCATATGATGAGATAAGTAAGATTACTTTAAGAATGAATGAATGGATGGATTGAATAAATTGAGAATGTTTGTCATGGTTCTTCTTCTTTGTACTTTGTAAACACTTTAAGTTTGAAGAGTTTCTTGAAGTGTATCATATTAGTACATTGTTTGATTGCTTTGCTTAATCCATTCCATAATTTAATTCCACATACTGATATACTGAAGGTCTTAAGTGTTGTACGTGCAAACAAATGTTTTAAATTACGTTTTTCTCTAAGATTATATTTCTCCTCTTTTTTTGAGAAGAATTGTTGTATATTCTTGGGTAGCAGGTTATAGTTTGCTTTGTGCATAATTTTAGCTGTTTGCAAATTCACTATGTCGTGGAATTTCAGTATTTTTGATTCAATAAATAAAGGGTTTGTATGTTCTCTATATCCAACATTATGTATTATTCTAACTGATCTTTTTTGTAACACCGTTAATGAATGAAGTGTACTTTTGTAATTATTTCCCCATATTTCTACACAGTAGCTCAGATATGGTAACACTAGTGAGCAGTAGAGAATATGAAGGGATTTTTGGTCTAGAACATGTTTTGCTTTATTCATTATTGACGTGTTTCTTGCAACTTTATGTTGTATATTTTTTACGTGAGATTTCCAGTTCAATTTATCATCAATCATTATACCTAGAAATTTGGTTTCATTTACTCTTTCAATTTCTATTCCGTCTATTTGTATTTGTGTTTGACTTTCTCTTCTACTGTTACCAAATAGCATTATTTTAGTTTTACTAAGATTCAACGATAGTCTGTTTTTGTCAAACCATCTTTTTAATTTGTTAATTTCTTCTGTTATTATTTGTATTATCTCCTGTGTGTTCTCTCCTGAACAAAACGCTGTTGTATCATCCGCAAATAATACTAACTTTAAATCTTTTGTAACTTTACAAATGTCATTTATATAGAGATTGAATAATTTAGGTCCTAGTATTGATCCCAGAGGTACACCACAGGATATATTTAGCGTTGTAGACGTGTGTTCGCCTAGCTTCACGTATTGTTTCCTGTTCGTTAGATAACTTCTTATCCAGTTTAAGACTAACCCTCTGATGCCATATCGTTCTAGTTTTTTGATTAAAATATTGTGATTAATTGTGTCAAATGCTTTAGTTAGATCCATAAAAACCGCTGCCGCACATTTTTTACTATCTATTGCATTGGTAATTTCTTCTGTAATTTCAATTAAAGCCATTGAAGTTGAAACATTAGCTCTGTATCCATATTGGTTCTCTTCGAGTATTCTATTTTTATTTATGAAACTTTCTAATCTGTTATTGAACAGTTTTTCAATGATTTTAGAAAATTGTGGAAGTAGAGAAACAGGTCTATAATTTGTAAATTGATGTTTGTCTCCAGTCTTATAAATTGGTGCAACTTTAGCTATTTTCATTTTGTTTGGAAATGTACCTGTTTGAAATGATAGGTTACTAATATACATTAATGGTCCTGAGATCTCTTCAATAACCTTTTTTATCGTTTCCATATCAATTCCGTTACAATCAGTTGAAGTCTTAGATTTACATTTTTTTGCGATTGTAACTATTTCCTCCTGTGTCACATTACTGAGGAACATGGAGTTGGGATTTCGCTCTATGGTATCATTATAGTCCTCAATTGGAACTGGGTCTGGAATCCTTTCTTCCAATTTTGGTCCAATATTTACAAAATAATTATTGAAGCTTTCAACTACTTCCTTTATGTTGTCATTTTTTTTATTTTCATCTAAGAAGTATTGAGGGTAGTCCCTCTTAGTTCCATTTTTAATAATGCTATTGAGGATGCCCCATGTTGCTCTCATATTATTTTTGTTCCTGTCCAATAATTCACTGTAATATTCTTTTCTACATGATCGTAGTATGTCTGTTAACTCGTTTTTATACTTTTTGTACTTAATTTCTGCCTCTATAGTTCTTTGTGCTATAAATTTTCTATATAGTGTATTCTTCTTCTTACAAGCATTTTTTAATCCTTTTGTCATCCATGGTTGATTATTCTTTCTCTGCTTGTTACTGAGTTGTATCCATGGACAATGTTTGTCATAAAGTCTTATGAACTTGTTTAAGAAATGTTCATATGCTTCATCAACCTCTTTTTCATTATACACATTGTCCCAATCTTGCTTTTGTAGCTCAATTTTGAAGGCTGTCATCCTCTTCTCTGTGCATAGTCTTCGAAATGTCCTTTTGTCTTCCATGTTCTTCTTGTAGTTTCCATCATATATTGTAAAAACTGGCAGATGATCACTAACGTCGGTTATAAGTAGACCACTTGTAGTGTTATTATCAAAATCATTGGTAAAAATATTATCAATAAGCGTGGCACAGTGTGCTGTGATTCTGCTTAGCTTTGTGATTTTAGGATATAGACTGATGCTACATTGTATCAATGAAGTCATCAATAGACTTTTGATTGTTGGGGTTCAATAAGTCAATATTAAAGTCACCACATAAGAACATTATTCTTTGACCATTGTCCATGTAAGTTGCCTTGATCCATTCTTCAAATGTTTCTATACTTGACTTAGGTGATTTATATATACAACTGATGAATATGTTTTTGCTTTTTTCCTGACATATTTCAATGGTTATACATTCTAAGATATTATCCATAGCAAATGACATGTTTTTTACCACTTTGTAGTTCAGGTTCTTCATCACGTACACAGCTACTCCTCCTCCATTTTTGTTGGTTCTGTTGATGTAGTTTAGCTCATATCCCTCCAGATCAAAATCTATTCCTTTTTTATCATCAATCCATGTTTCTGTGACAGCAATCACTTTGAAGGGTTCGTTGATGTGTTCCAAAAAGTTCTTAATGTTGTTGTAATTTGCATACAAGCTTCTACTATTAAAATGAATAATTGACAATTTGTTATCACATTCAATGTTGCTATTATATTGATCATCTGTGTAATAAAAACAACTATTACTGATGTGGGAGAACAAATTTGTATCTGGATCTATATCATTTTCCAAATCCTGGTTTTTGTGATCTTTGTTGCAGAAATTTTTTAGTTCCATATTTTCTTGTTCAACAATCTTTGATGTTGTTTCAATAATCTCTATAAGTGTAGGTAGATGCAATCCTGAATCTAGGTCCTCTTGTTTAGTCGTCCCTTGGAACATAGTAGTGTCGATGCTGAATTTAGGTGCTTGTTTTCTGTCAGAGTCCATTATCATCGTTGTTGTGGTAGCTGTGTAAACTTTAAAAATTGTCCAGGTCCTTGATGTCATGGACAACAATTACTCTTGCTTCTGGACTTCCATTCAGCTTGATGTTGATTTTACAGTTGGCGCTCCAAGTTCCCTGGATTTTTCCCTGCCTTCTCAAGTCGCGTGCTTTCTTGGCGATTCCAGCATTACGTTTTGTGAGATGCTCATTCATGTACACATTTGTTCCCTTCAGCTTCTTTCCCTGTCTCAGCAATGCCATTTTAGATTTTCTGTTTACGAGTTTCACGTTGTTTCTTCCGTTCAGTGGGATGCATGTTTCGATGGTATTAATGTCAATTTCAATTTATTTTTATTGCAGAAAGTTGACCACTTGCTGTTCTGCTGAGACCATATCCATTTCATCTGGTTCACCTTCATTATTCACAGCTTTCGCATAGGATCTTGGTTTAATTCGGTTGGAGTTGGGGGTTACATCACCAAAATGATTCCCGGGCGCGGCGCCGCTGCTGCCCACTGCTCCCCAAGGGGATGGGTCAAATGCAGAGGACAAATTTCACCACATCTAGTGTGTGTGTGACAATCATTGGTACTTTAATCTTTAATCTTTAATTCGGTGCCCTGTCACAATGATATCATTCATTCGTTTATCCTGATCCATTTCATCTATGATGTTCCTCAGCATGTTGTTGTCTTCTTGAAGGATCTTCATTTGTTTGCTCATTTCAGTGGCTTGTTTATTTCTGGAGTTGTTCTCTTTTTTCATTTCTTTAATTTCTTCTTTCATTTCTTCCATATCCTCTTTCCATCCATCCATCAATTCTTCCCATTTTTCTATCATTTCTTCTTTAAATTCCTGGAGTATTTTTTGTAGTATCCCTTCTTGAATCCCATCATGTCCTGTGCCCAGCTTCAAATCAGTCTTTCCAGTCAATCCTTTAACTTTTGGCATCGTGGCAGTCACTGACGTCAGCGCCTCTTATGTCTTAAGGGCAGTTACTTCTTTAGCGACTTGCGGCACTTTTAACTTGTTTTTTTCAACAATTTCGTACCTTGCGCCGTTCAGAGATCAATTTGAGGTGTCAGCCTGTCAACTTATATCACTCTGCGACGTCGGGATCACTTTAAAACAGCTGTAAACTCGCCGTAGCTTTTGGTTGCTAGGCAACCGCTTTGAACTGCGGGAGGCGCCTTTGGCTTGAGGCTAACGGCTCTTCCACTCGCCTTATTTCAGCGTATCAGTGCCTCTCAACTGACCAAAATCAGATCGAAGATGCCAGGTGACTCTCCTGTGGCTGTGATCACAAATCAGTGGTCAAATCAGTGGTCAAAATCTACAGACTTAACAAAAACTCCGGTAGTAGAAGCGGAGCTTTTTTTCTTTGCGTCCTTTCTCATTGACAGGAAGTGACGTAACGTGACTTTTATTTGCTGTGTAGTTAAATCAGTGATGCTGTAAACTCACTGCTAACGCTATAACCATAGACATCTTATAAGTGACGCAGCATCGAGCGCTACTGCCTACTGGCGCTGACGAGACGCGGGGCCGCCATCTTGGAGTGGTGATCCGTTCCACTCAGTGCAATTCATTTGGCAGGAGCAATGAACTGTCAGCGCATTTAATTCATCTTACCTCACTGAATACCACTGATTTTCATGCGTTTTTTTGTCATACGAGTAGCTATGATAAAGGACACATGTTTTGTCGTGTTTTATTATTCATAGTTTGCTTAACAGTAATATAATATTCTTATATGCTATAAGCATACTTGCCAATCTTGAGACCTCCGAATTCGGGAGATTGGGGGCTGGGGGGCGGGGTTAAGAGGGAGGAGTATATTTATAGCTAGAATTCACTGAAATGCAAGTATTTCAAATATATATATATATATATATATATATATATATATATATATATATATATATATATATATATATATATATATATATATATATATTGTATTTGAAAGTGCAATGCTTTGCAGCCAGTAGCACAGCCTTTGAAGGAGCATAGGTATGAGCAGCATCTGTTAAATTTAATTTGCAGGAAAGGAGTGAGTTTAGGGTTAAATTGTCCATCCTCGTTCTATTCTCTGTCACTATCCTTCTAACCATGCTCAACACCCTCTCTGATGACTTGCAAGCGTACTTCTTCGTCTTACTCGTCATCGCCATGATTGTCTTTTCTTCGTTCTTCTGCTTCGTCTCCTTCTTGTTGTGTGTGCAGTTGTGCACTCTCCAAAAGCCGTAGATGTTATAACGTGAGTGGGCCGGCACGCTGTTTATATGGAGAAAAAGCGGACGTGACGAAAGGCTGTCCTCACTCAGGTCCGCATGGACCTGGAGGGGGCGTGCCTTGTTGTCCGGCTGGAAATCGGGAGAAATTCGGGAGAATGGTTGTCCCGGGAGATTTTCGGGAGAGGCACTGAAATTCGGGAGTCTCCCGGAATATTCGGGAGGGTTGGCAAGTATGGCTATAAGTGACCAGACGCCCGAGATCAAAACTGGGAATATAATCCCAGAGAAGGGGGAAAAAAAACGGTCAGCTATTTTTAAATTCAAGAAACAATATGATTAGGTTATATATACATGTGTATATCCTACATAAACAATGTATGAATACATTAGATATCTATATATCTTAGGGACCTATAGACTGTATCTAACCCTAACCCTAACCCTAACCCTACCACTACCCCTAACACAACCCTAACCCTAAACCCTAACCCTAACCCTGTTGTTTCTGATCGGGTCCCCCGGGGGCCTTGCGTGCGGTTTGGGCGCCATCCTGGCTTACCATAGACGGACAGTGCATTTTACCCTAACCCCCTACCCCCTTCCCCCAACCCTAACCCTAACGCTAAACCTAACCCTTGACCCTAACCCTAACCCTAACCCTACCACTACCCCTAACCCTAACACAACCCTAACCCTAAACCCTAACCCTAACCCTGTTGTTTCTGATCGGGTCCCCCGGGGGCCTTGCGTGCGGTTTGGGCGCCATCCTGGCTTACCATAGACGGACAGTGCATTTTACCCTAACCCCCTACCCCTGACCCTAACCCTAACCCCTAACCCTAACCTTAACCCTAACCCTAGGGTTAGGGTCTCTGTTGCTGCAGAGAGTTTATTCTGTCTTGACACTTTGTATTGATATTTTGTATTACATTCTTCCCTTAAATTACAATGTTTACAGTGATTGTTTTATATGTATTTTTTATGTATGTCGCTTTGGATAAAAACGTCTGCCAAATACTTAAACATAAACATATATAAACACCTGAAAGTCTTTATATCAGCGAAAACCACCAATCTGTTACACTGGATTCAGAATAAAACCAAATTCTGTCTTACCTAACAATGTTAGTATTTGAATATTGTTACTTGAAGACTTATTCCTGGTTACAATTATACTGTTAAGAAAGTATTGTCTTATACTTTGCCTAACATGAGAATGCATCATATCAGTGGCGGCTGGTGAATTTTGTTTTAGGTGGGGCTGAAAGTTTGTAAACCAAACTCCTGTAGGAGGGTGTTCCTTCCCCAGAAGATTTCTTTGTGATTTTCACATACAAATATTGAAGATCTTTGCTTCTTCTCAACTCTGTGCTAATATTCTTTTCACAAAATACAACCAATAGTACGTTAATGTTAAATCTTACTTGTGAAAAGTAATCCCCCGATTCCTATTTTCAACAGTCCGCTCATTTGAGCAGGAAAACGCTGAACACCAGCCGGCATCTTTGTTTTCTACCTGTCAACTGTCAGTTTAGGCTGCTCGCCGGCTCCTCATCACTACTTCAAGATGGCGGCCAAATTGCTCGCGTCACAGCAGCCAATGCTGCGTCTACTTATAAGATGTCTATGGTTATAACATCATTGCAAACATGGCAATCTGTTGCGTCCACTGCGGTTCGCTACCTTATTCATACTTTTTGTCAATCTTTTTTTTTTTAAGCAGGGTTGCATGAGGTACCTACATTTAACGTTACGTTAGTCAATGTATCACACACAGTAACGTAACGTTAAACGGCGGTCAGCAGCACCGCGTATTTTAGTCACCTACAAAAAGACAAACATAGTCAAATAAAGGTCAGTTAAAATGTATACTATATTAAGAATATGTGTACATATTGCATAGGGCCCGGACATCTAAAAAGTACAACTCTGTTCATTGTTATGCTCATGTATTTGTTATGTTTTCCATGTGTACGCACACATAAACACACATACAGTATGAGATGAGATCAATGAGATAAGGTAAGAACAGGATATAAACTGCTGTGGAACTAGTTACAATGCAATATGCCATGGAAATACAATGTTAACACTTTTGTGCAAATAAGTACAGTTGCACTTGTTTTTTCAAATGTGTTTATTCTGTAAAGGAATGAGTTAAATGTTTAAAATGACTGGTTAATAGTGCTATTATGAAGTGCAATGTCAGCACCATTTTTTTTCCTGCAATTTCAAATGCACTTGTTTTAATAAATAAATACAGCGTTTTAAAAGCATACACAATCTGTGTAAATATATTAGTCTGTGGTTAAAAGGACTTGAAAGGACTCGAAACTCAAAATGCAGGACTTGGGACTTGACTTGAGACTTTCCAGTCTTGACTTTGGACTTGACTCGGGACTTGCCTCGAAACTTGAGGGCAAAGACTTGAGACTTACTTGTGACTTGCAAAACAATGACTTGGTCCCACCTCTGGATCTGAAGGCGTGTAATATTCCTCTAGACAGCTGGGAGATACAGGCGGAGAACCGAAATGTCTGGCGTCAAGCGGTTAGACGGGGTATTGCAGAGGCTGATTTGAGGAGAGGCCAGCTCGCAGAGGAGAAGAGAGACAGGAGGAAACGTACTGCAAATACCATCGCACAGCAGGAGCGGGATGAAGTTTCTACACATGTTTGCACTAAGTGCAACAGGGACTGTCACTCAAGAATTGGCTTGTACAGCCATGCTAGGCATTGTCAACAAACACGAATGTACCGTATCAACAAAACATCAAGTTAAAATGTGAAAATTATAATTAAATAAGTGAATTGTATAATTACAACACTCATTATAACTTAAAATAAATTACTAATAATTGACTAAAATAGGATGACAAAACTATTTAAATAAAAACAATAAACTATTAATAATAATTAAAGTACCATTACAAAATAAAAAAAATAAAACATTTAATTAAAAAATAAAATAAAAATGAAAATAAAATAAAAATTAATTTGAATAATAGGATATTGAGACTGATTTAGTAGATTTAAAGATTCCTTTTTTATTTATAAATGAAATTGTAAATGGGTATTTGGTGGGTAGATTTTGAAATGTATTGTATTGTACTGTATTTTGTATATGATATGATGATGTATATTTTAACTGTGGGTCCCTGTCCATAAGTTGTGTGCATCTAGGGATGACCTTTTCGCAGAACGGACTCTGATATTAACAAAAGAAACAATAATGAAATACAAAACTATGTCTGTCTGTCTGTAAATAAATAAATAAATGGGTTAGTGTAGGCCAGACATATGGGCCTTGAAGCCTAATGGGGATGGCTGCATTAGCCATCGTAAAATTAATATTATAACCAAATTGTCAACCCTCTGTTGAAATCAGTCGACCTTCATACATATTCAACTGAATTACATTAATAAGTTGTAGTAACCAAAATAACATGCAACAGAATGAATATGATGCAGATGTTGTTTAGTGAAGGCTGTTGAAGACACGTGCATCTAATGAGTTACGCTGAAAACCTGCCACATTTACTGAGGTCTTAAGCAGAAACTATAAAATGTCCCTGGACAATGTTTTTCAGACCAATATACTATGGTTTTATATTCACTTATATCATAACAAAGATACATGACATTATTATTTAATTCGTGTCACGATGATGTCTCTTGACTGTTAACATTTTGCGATGCAATCTTTTTCATAAGACAGTACACTGTTACCTTGGTTTTATAAGACAAAAAATAAGAATTTAACTTTATGACAAATATGATGTACTGTGAAATGTACCTGCATTTAAAAAATGGGACAGCTATATCAAAACAGATCATTTACCATGTACCAAAGATTTACATCACAAATCTGAGACTGTTTTTATATGCTGTCTCACTTATCCAACGGCCAAACATTGCGTGTAACAAGGTCAAAGTCAGTTTGCCTGCGTATCAATCCGCAGAGCCGAGTGCCCAAACCGAAACCTACGTGTTGGTGACTTAGTCTGCGCTATCTTTGCTGCAAAATAAGCCATCTTGGGGCCAAAGAAAGTTGTGAGTGACACTAGTTTCATAAAGATTTGATAAAGGTATGAAGTTTGATTTGATGATTTGATAAAGAAGGTGAAAAACACTTTTTAATTCAAGAAAACACTCCTAGAAGGACCTTTTCACTCTTTTCCTCACATTGCGTGCAGTGTCTTCAATAAAGATTTAAGTGATTTATCAATTTCATTAATCATTTATATGTATTTAACATTGTTTTCTGAATGTAATGCTATAATCTTTGTCTGTAATATATGTGTTGTGTGGTCATATTTTTGGGTGTATGGAATAAATAAATTGGATTTACATTCTTTGTTATGGGAAAATATATTTGTTTTTATACAATTGGTCTTTGTTTGATCTTTTGGTATTCCTCACAAAAATGCACCGCTTGTCATGCTCTGTGGTCATGTTTTGTTTAGTTAAGTTCTGTTGGTTTAAGACTCTTTTTACTTCCTGTTTACGCTCCATTGTTTGGTTTCCATGACAACTCATTTGTTTCACCTGTCATGTGTTGGACTCACGCACCTGTTGTCAATCATGACATTACTATTTAAAGGCCTACTGAAACCCACTACTACCGACCACGCAGTCTGATAGTTTATATATCAATGATGAAATCTTAACATTGCAACACATGCCAATACGGCCGGGTTAACTTATAAAGTGCAATTTTAAATTTCCCGGGAAATATCCGTCTGAAAACGTTTCGGTATGATGACGTTTGCGCATGACGTCACGGGTTGAAGCAGACATTTTGGAATAGCACGGTGGCCAGCTATTAAGTCGTCTGTTTTCATCGCAAAATTCCACAGTATTCTGGACATCTGTGTTGGTGAATCTTTTGCAATTTGTTCAATTAAAAATGGAGACTGCAAAGAAGAAAGCTGTAGGTGGGACCGGTGTATTAGCGGCTGGCTACAGCAACACAACCAGGAGGACTTTGAGTTGGATAGCAGACGCGCTACCGTGAGTACAGCTTTGGCTTCCAAACATTTGATCGCTTGCCCGTACGTGCGTGGCGCTATGTGCATGTCACGTACGTAACTTTGGGGAAATATATGTTTCTTGCCGACTCTGATGGCGGCCAGGGTGTTGTCGAAAGCTACAACGCCGTCCGCCGCAATGCCGCTGTCCTCACCTTGACTTCCTCCGTCTCCGGGCTGCCGACCGCACCGATCATCGTGGTGAAGTCCTTCGTCGCGCCGTCGATCGCTGGAACGCAGGTGAGCACGGGTCGTGATGAGCAGATGAGAGCTGGCGTAGGTGGAGAGCTAATGTTTTTAGCATGGCTCTGTCGAGGTCCCGTAGCTAAGTTAGCTTCAATGGCGTCGTTAGCAAAAGCATTGATAGGCTTCGCCAGGCGGTACAGCATTAACCGTGTGGTTATAGGTCCAGGGTTTAATAGTAATAGTAGTATTGTTGATCTTCGGTCTATCCTTCCAGTCAGGGGCTTATTTCTTTTGTTTCTATCTGCATTTAAGCACGATGCTATCACATTAGCTCCGTAGCTAAAGTGCTTCGCCGATGTATTGTTGTGGAGATAAAAGTCTCTGTGAATGTCCATTTCGCGTTCTCGACTCTCATTTTCAAGAGGATATAGTATCCGAGGTGGTTTAAAATACAAATCCGTGATCCACAATAGAAAAAGGAAAGAGTGTGGAATCCAATGAGCCCTTGTACCTAAGTTACGGTCAGAGTGAAAAAAGATACGTCCTGCACTGCACTCTAATCCTTCACTCTCACGTTCCTCATCAACGAATCTTTCATCCTGGCTCAAATTAATGGGGTAATCGTCGCTTTCTCTGTCCGAATCGCTCTCGCTGCTGGTGTAAACAATGTGCAAATGTGAGGTGCCCTTCAACCTGTGACGTCACGCTACTTCCGGTACAGGCAAGGCTTTTTTATCAGCGACCAAAACTTTATCGTCGATGTTCTCTACTAAATCCTTTTAATAAAAATATGGCAATATTGCGAAATGATCAAGTATGACACATAGAATGGATCTGCTATCCCCGTTTAAATAAGAAAAATGTCATTTCAGTAGGCCTTTAAGCCCGTAGTTGCCAGGTAGTCGGCCTGGCGACATTGCTCACTTCTTGCCATAGTTACCCTTCATACCATAGTTTATGCTTCATGCCATGCCACGTAAGTTTTGTTTTTTCATGTCACAGTTAGCGAGTTTTGTTTCATGTCCATAGTTTACGTTATAGTGTTAGTTTTGTTCCCTGCGTTAAGTTTGTGTCTCCGCCTTGTGCGCGCCTTTTGTTTACACTTTTTATAGTCAAGAATAAATTATGTATTTACCTTCAAGCCATGTCCAGTTAAGTCGATTTGCACTACAGGAAAGCATTCCTCGCAGCAAGTTGCGAAATCCTCGCAGTAAGCTGCTTCAAAGTCCACGTCCTGACACCGCTAGACTGCTGTATTGGTTATTTTATTGTTATGGTTGATTTCCAACAAAATAGAGATATTATGGAGTTAGTGACTCTCATGTTTATAATAAAATCAGTCATTTATACAAAACGTAAACCCATCTGACTTTGGTTATTGGTTCAATTAGTCGTCAGAATGGTAGACGACTTGACATTGATATCGTTTTGGAGGTTAAAGTTTTATACCTTAGTATTGTACACACACACACACACGCACACACAAACACACATACACACACACACACACACAAACCACGATGTATATACAGTGTTGGCGCTAAGAATTTTCAAAATGGGGTCCCAGGGACTCCATCAAGTCATAAAAATGGGGTCCCACAGTAAATTTTTGGGGTCCCACTTTTTTGTAACCGCTTTGAAAACAAATGATAAATGTATGCATTATCCTGTTATATTTCACATTCTGTATTGTGTTTTGGAAAAGGTTGTCATAAACGTTACTTAATTCATTAAAATAATAATACAAAAGAAAACACATTTTTCTGCATATGTAAATGTATTCATTCACTTTCTTCTTTCCTTCATGGATCTAAACTTTACCGCTGCCGGTAGTTTTTGCTGTATTTGTATTTAATAAGTTGTAGGTGTATTTATTTCAATATAAAAGTGTAATACGTTTTTTGCTTCGGTCATGACATGATAATGGTGTGCCAGGGCATACATAAATTATTTATTTAACTTCAGATCTATCCCTCAATTCTAAGTTGGTTTTTTTATGTTGTTTTTTTGTTTGTTTTTTTTCAGCCCTTTTTGTCAAAGAAAGCTATGTTTTTTTATGGCAAACACACAGAATATGCAAAATCTTCCACAAAAAATATTTTTCAAAGTGGAATGTTTGATGTGAAGTTATCGGAAGCTTGGATAGGTCAATAATTCATAAAAACATTGATTTTGATCCAATATTATGTTTTGAGCAATGACAGTTTTAAAGAAAAAAAAGAGCTTTGTTTTATTAGTCAACATTGCAACTTTTTCTAAATTACATTTCACCTGTAAGCTTTTTTATTCCACTTTAGTTATGTTTTTGTTTATTTTAATAGTATTTTTAGAATGTGCCGTGGGTCTTTAAAACATTAGCTGCGGGCCGCAAATGGCCTCCGGGCCAAACTTTTGACACCCCTGCTATAGATAATAAAAAATGTAATCTGATAAGTCTCAGCTGCATACTTGCCGACCACCCGATTTTCCCAGGAGACTTGTGGATCTCAGTACCTGTCTAAGAAATCTCCAAGGGCAATTATAATCCTATTTTCAGTCTAATTACTAAATAAAGGGCGTGCCCTACATGCACTGCAGTAATTGTCCTCTATAGCATTTACTAACAGCTTGCCAGGCCGGCCACATGTTGTATGTAGCTTTTACTTGCACACGTAGGAGACAGCAAAGCATACTTACTCATCAGCCACACAGCTTACACTGACGGTAGTGTAACACAACACAACCAATACCCAGAATCCCATGCAGCCCTAACTCTTCCGGTCTAGATTATACACCCCCGCTACCACCAAACCCCCCCACACATCAACCCTCCCCCCTCCGTGCGTTGGTTGAGCGGAAGAGTTAGGGCTGCATGGGATTCTGGGTATTTGTTGTGTTGTGTTTATGTTGTGTTACAGTGCAGATGTTCTCCAGAAATGTGTTTGTCATTCTTTTTTGGTGAGGGTTCAAAGTGTGGCGCATATTTGTAACGTAACAGTGTTAAAGTTGTTTTTGTACGGCTACCGTCAGTGTAAGCTGTGTGGCTGTTGAAGTAGTACGCCTTGCTGTCACTTACGTGAGCAAGCTGAAGCTGCATTCTACATGTGGTCGAGCAGGTACACTGTTCGGGCAGACTGAAGAGGGCGCTAAAAGCAGTGCCATCACGCCCTGATTATCAGGACTCTCCCGGAAATAATGAGAGGATTGGCAAGTATGATGCTATCAAGTGCCATTCATTCAAAACTCGCGGGCCGCGCTAACATCAAATTTCCATATTAAGGTGCGTGCCGGTGCGTGTGTCTGAGACCCCTAGTTAACATAGCACAAAGCAATTTAAGCTTTGTTTGTGGTGTTTTTCATTTTAAATTTAAATTTTTTTTTAGTGGCTCCCATTATTTTCTTTAATTTGTGAAACCTGCCAAAATAGCTCTTTGAGTGGTAAAGGTTGCCGACCCCTGTCCTAGAGACTCCTTTTGAACACTCCTCGCACATTAACACTTCAAAAGGCACATATTCGCCCCATTTGTTGACCTACAAAGTATGTTCTTGGGGTGGAGGAGTTTGGTCGGGTGCTGGTTAGCTTGAGGCTAACAGCTAGCCTGTCTCCATCCTCGAGCGATGTCGCTTCAGCGGGAGATAAAAGTGAAGTTTCCATGGACTCACAAAGACTAAAATAACTAATTTACTAGAGACATGGCGTAGGATGAGGTTAAAAAGGTTGACTTTACACTCACCTTAGTGTTTACCATCAAGTCTTTCTTTTGACAGCCCCTCACGGTAAAGTTGTCCCAGTGCAAACTGAGGCAGCATTTGTCATTGATAAAACTTTCGGTGAAACAAAATTTACAACCAACAAAAAGGCAATAAACGGGGACGGAAATTTGATCCGGCAAATATAAACAAAACAAAACATCGGCGGAAAGCTATAATTGATCAAATTTTAAAAAAACAAGCAAACCGGGCAGTAAAAAAAATATTTAAAAAATTTAAAAAAATAAAATTATATATATATATATATATATATATATATATATATAAATATATATATATATATATATATATATATATATATATATATATATATATATATATATATATATATATATATATATATATATATATATATATAAATATATATATATATATATATATAAAGGTGGCAATAAATACTGATAAAGTTGAGGAATGCTCATCAAACACTTATTTGGAACATCCCACAGGTGAACAGGCAAATTGGGAACAGGTGGGTGCCATGATTGGGTATAAAAGTAGATTCCATTAAATGCTCAGTCATTCACAAACAAGGATGGGGCGAGGGTCACCACTTTGTCAACAAATGCGTGAGCAAATTGTTGAACAGTTTAAGAAAAACCTTTCTCAACCAGCTATTGCAAGGCATTTAGGGATTTCACCATTTACGGTCCGTAATATCATCAAAGGGTTCAGAGAATCTGGAGAAATCACTGCACGTAAGCAGCTAAGCCCGTGACTTTCGATCCCTCAGGCTGTACTGCATCTACAAGCGACATCAGTGTGTAAAGGATATCACCACATGGGCTCAGGAACACTTCAGAAAGCCACTGTCAGTAACTACAGTTGGTCGCTACATCTGTAAGTGCAAGTTAAAACTCTCCTATGCAAGGCGAAAACCGTTTATCAACAACACCCAGAAATGCCGTCGGCTTTGCTGGGCCTCAGCTCATCTAAGATGGACTGATACAAAGTGTAACAGTGTTCTGTGGTCTGATGAGTGCACATTTCAAATTGTTTTTGGAAACTGTGGCCGTCGTGTCCTGCGGACCAAAGAGGAAAAGAACCATCCGGATTGTTATAGGCGCAAAGTTGAAAAGCCAGCATCTGTGATGGTATGGGGGTGTATTAGTGCCCAAGACATGGGTAACTTACACATCTGTGAAGGCTCCATTAATGCTGAAAGATACATACAGGTTTTGGAGCAACATATGTTGCCATCCAAGCAACGTTACCATGGACACTTGGCTTATTTCAGCAAGACAATGCCAAGCCACGTGTTACATCAACGTGGCTTCATAGTAAAAGAGTGCGGGTACTAGACTGGCCTGCCTGTAGTCCAGACCTGTCTCCCATTGAAAATGTGTGGCGCATTATGAAGCCTAAAATACCACAACGGAGACCCCGGACTGTTGAACAACTTAAGCTGTACATCAAGCAACAATGGGAATGAATTCCACCTGAGAAGCTTAAAAAATGTGTCTCCTCAGTTCCCAAACGTTTACTGATTGTTGTTAAAAGGAAAGGCCATGTAACACAGTGGTGAACATGCCCTTTCCCAACTACTTTGGCACGTGTTGCAGCCATGAAATTCTAAGTTAATTATTATTTGCAAAAAAAAAATAAAGTTTATGAGTTTGAACATCAAATATCTTGTCTTTGTAGTGCATTCAATTGAATATTGGTTGAAAAGGATTTGCAAATCATTATCAATCATCATATTTACATCTAACACAATTTCCCAACTCATATGGAAACGGGGTTTGTACATACATATGTAATGAACAAAAATATAAACGTAACACTTTTGTTTTTGCTCCCATTTTTCACAAGTTGAACTCAAAGATCTAAAACTTTGCTGGTGATTATGGAATCACCTGCTTTAATCGTAAAGCCCGGGGATTTACCTAGGTTGTGCTTGGACCCAAATAGGATGGACTCTGTTTTACCCGGGTGTAGTGACAGTTTGTTGTCGGAAAGACAGAGACAGAGATTACTTAATTCGGTGCTGAGTGCACTTTCAACCTTTAATTCGTCCCCGTCCGAGGCCAGTATCGCAGAATCGTCCGCGAACAGGAACACATTGCTGTTACATGCTGATTTCATGTCGTTAATCGTAAATCAAGAATAACAATGGTCCCAGAATGCTCCCCTGTGGGACACCACAGCTCACCGTGAGGGGAGAGGACAGTGATTTGTTCACCTCGACCACCTGTTCCCTATCCTCAAAGTAAGATTTCATCCAGTTTGTGGCTGCGCTGTCAAAGCCGATTGCCCTCAACTTGCCTTTTGAAGGTCCAGCATAACCATTCCACAGTACTTGCCCATGTCTATCTCTCGCCTGATGTAGTCAGTTAGGTACAGTAGGCATGTATCGTTGGAACTTGATTTTCTGAATCCTGATTCGAATTCGAATAGGAGCCCGCGATTTGATAGATAATGATCTATTTGCTCATATTATATATACTCTTTATAACCTTTGAGATGGAGCAAAGGATGGAAACAGGGCGGTAGTTGCTGGGGTCTAATATGTTTCCTTTTTTATACAGAGTTGATATTCTGGCGAGCTTGAATTCTTGTGGGACATGACACTGATTGACAGACAAGTTGCTGATATGAGCAACCATTGGGGCAATCGTGACAGCTGCGTCTGAGAAATCTGGTGGTAATATTATCATGTCCTGTGGCTTTGTTTGGCTGCAGCGAGCTGAGTTTCTTTAACACATCATCAGTTTTAACTTTGACAAACTTGAAGTCATCCTTGCGTACCCCTTTGTTTTTGTAAAAGTCTTGGATGGTTTGTTCACCGTAGAAGCCTGAATGTGAGGGCAATTTGCTTACCAACGTTGAAGCGATGGTTGAGTAAAATCTGTTAAAGCAATTTGCCACATTCAGTTTGTCTGGGATGAGTGAGACGTTTATTTTCAAATTGAGGTTGGTGGTTATTGTTTTGAGACTGCTGTGGCCCAATTATTTCAGCGTCTTCCAGAGTTTTTGTGTGTTATTTTTAAGTAACTGGATTTGGCTTTCCTGATCATATTAGTCACTTCGTTTCTTAGCTTTTTGTATTCTTTAGGGAGCGGTTCAGTCCTGTTTTTAGTGAACTTTTCGTGTTTGTCTTTTCTAAGTTTCATGGCTTCTATTATGTCTGCATTGATCCAGGGTTCTGTTCTGGATTTTACCCTGGAAGCTTTCATGGGTGCTAGCTGGTCAGATACATGCAGGAAGTTGGATTTGAAGCATGCCCATGCTTTTTCAACCGATGAGCAATTTAGTACATATGACCAGTACAGTCTCTCCAGGGCTGCTGTTAGAGCTTTTCTGGTGTACTTTTTCATCGATCTGAAGGTGTGTCCAAACTTTTGGCCTGTACTGTATATACAGTCGTGGTCAAAAGTTTAAATACACAGTGTTTCCCACACATTCATTTATTTGTGGCGGCCCGCCACGAAAGAATTACGTCCGCCACAAATTTTAAAAAAAATAAAATTTTTGTTTTGTTTTTTGTTTTGTCCTGTCCAGCTTCTCAGGCACATCATATAGTTGATGTAGATGCCCATATAGGCTGTTCAGCTTTACTTTATTAAAGAGAAGTGTAGGATACTTCTCTTGTTGCCTTATTTGTATTTGACCACTCTGCCTCTGTTTCACTTTATGTTGCTGGTAAATAATATGGTTGTAGTAGTAGGCTAAAGTTAAATGATTTAGTATGCACTAATTAAAGGGGGCAGAGCTTTAAGAGACATTTTAGCTTTTATATTTTATAAGATATATTTTTTGTAAGAACCACAATTAACAAATATATTTCAGTGAATAACTTATTGTTCAAATCTGTATATAAATATGTACATAAAGTGTTGTAATTATATTGTAAAATGGATGGATGGATGGACGTTTAAAACAAAACAGTTATTATTAATTAGTAAGTATACATTTTTTGAGACTTTTTAGAGAAAATCATATCATTGTAGTAAATTATGCAAATTACTCGATGATGTCATGGTGACCACGCCCATAGCCACGCCCACCGCCACGCCCCCAGCGCCACAGGTATCTTGGCAGTTTGTGGGAAACACTGCATACACTTGTAAAGAACATAATGTCATGGCTGTCTTGAGTTTCCAATAATTTCTACAACTCTTATTTTTTTGTGATAGAGTGATTGGAGCACATACTTGTTGGTCACAAAAAACATTCATGAAGTTTGGTTATTTTATGAATTTATTATGGGTCTACTGAAAATGTGACCAAATCTGCTGGGTCAAAAGTATACATGTTAATGTTAATATTTGCTTACATGTCCCTTGGCAAGTTTCACTGCAATAAGGCACTTTTAGTAGCCATCCACAAGCTTCTGGTTGAATTGTTGACCACTCCAATTGACAAAATTGGTGCAATTCAGCTAAATTTGTTGGTTTTCTGACATGGACTTGTTTCTTCGGCATTGTCCACACGTTTAAGTCAGGACTTTGGGAAGGCCATTCTAAAACCTTCATTCTAGCCTGATTTAGCCATTCTTTTACCACTTTTGACGTGTGTTTGGGGTTATTGTCCTGTTGGAACACCCAACTGCGGCCAAGACCCAAACTCCGGGCTGATGATTTTAGGTTGTCCTGAAGAATTTGGAGGTAATCCTCCTTTTTCATTGTTCCATTTACTCTCTGTAAAGCACCAGTTCCATTGGCAGCAAAACAGGCCCAGAGCATAATACTACCACCACCATGCTTCACGGTAGGATTTGGTGTTCCTAGGATTAAAGGCCTCACCTTTTCTCCTCCAAACATATTGCTGGGTATTGTGGCCAAACAGCTCAATTTTTGTTTCATCTGACATCACATGGACAAAGATAAGACCTTCTGGAGGAAAGTTCAATTCAACCAGAAGCTTGCCAGAAGCTCCTGGATGGCTACCAAAAGTGCCTTATTGCAGTGAAACTTGCCAAGGGACATGTAACCAAATATCAAAATTTCTGTATGTATACTTTTGACCCAGCAGATTTGGTCACATTTTCAGTAGACCCATAATAAATTCATGAAAGAACCAAACTTCATGAACGTTTTTTGTGACCAACAAGTATGTGCTCCAATCACTCTATCACAAAAAAATAAGAGTTGTAGAAATTATTACAAACTCAAGACAGCCATGACATTATGTTTTTTACAAGTGTATGTAAACTTTTGACCACGACTGTACATATACTGTACATACAGTACACACACACACATATATATATATTAAAAAAAAATAAAAATAAAAATAAATATATATATATATATATATATATATATATATATATATATATATATATATATATATATATATATATATATATATATATATATATATATAGTTTTATGTAGTTGAAAAAATATGATGGTTTGACAGTAGTCTTTGTTTATTTAAAGTTTACCTCTCTAAAGATCTGAAGTAGGGTAATGCCTTTGATGATCCATTTGACGTATTCATTAATTCTCTTGTATCTTTTGTGTTTGTTCTTTAATGTGGCATATTGACCCATTTAGACAATACCTGGATGAAACTTAAATTTGTCTACTTTTAAATTCTGATTTCTTGAAGAAAACTTCTTAATTTTGTTCTTAGATTACCAGTCTGCTGTCAGCAAACTGGCGCTGTCCATAATTATGGAGCCGCTCATGAGCGACATTGGAGCTTACTGGTCCATGCCGCTTTGAGTGCTAAGTGCAAAGATATGGCGGGTAGACATTGTATAAAGATCTCAGAGCTCTTTGGTGGCACATTAGGAAAAGCCTAAGATTACTACTTTTATGAAAGTGGAGTTGTTGTGCTCTTTGTTTATTGAAAGTTTAGCCACCACAATCTATTGCACTTGAAAAGTGTATGTTCTACTAAGAATGTGTTCAATACAAGACTTTTCAGTGGGGAAAATCAGTAATTGAGCCTTTGCTGATTTTCAACCAGCACGCATTCTGACCCAATGAAGTACACAAATTAGTCATGTCCCTAATTTAGGAAAGTACTTCCAGTATGGCTCAACTTATTATGTGGACAAAAGACACCTGTTTGTAGGGCTGTGAATCTTTGGGTGTCCCACGATTCGATTCAATATCGATTCTTGGGGTCACGATTCGATTCAAAATTGATTTTTTTTTTCAATTCAACACGATTCTCGATTCAAAAACGATTTTTTTCCCGATTCAAAACGATTCTCTATTCCTTTAATACATAGGATTTCAGCAGGATCTACCCCAGTCTACTGACATGCAAGCAGAGTAGTAGATTTTTGTAAAAAGCTTTTATAATTGTAAAGGACAATGTTTTATCAACTGATTGCAATCATGTAAATTTGTTTGAACTATTAAATGAACCAAAAATATGACTTATTTTATCTTTGTGAAAATATTGGACACAGTGTGTTGTCAAGCTTATGAGATGCGATGCAAGTGTAAGCCACTGTTTGTTCATTTATTTTTATTTTTATAAATGTCTAATGATAATGTCAATGAGGGATTTTTAATCACTGCTATGTTGAAATTGTAACTAATATTGATACTGTTGTTGATAATATTCATTTTTGTTTCACTACTTTTGGTTTGTTCTGTGTCGTGTTTGTGTCTCCTATCAATTGCTCTGTTTATTGCAGTTCTGAGTGTTGCTGGGTCGGGTTTGGTTTTGGAATTGGATTGCATTGTTATGGTATTGCTTTGTATTGTTTTGTTGGATTGATTAATTTAAAAAAAAAAAAAAAAAAAAAAAAAAAGATTAAAAAAAAAAGAGAATCGATTCTGAATCGCACAACGTGAGAATCGCGATTCGAACTCGAATTGATTTTTTCCCACACCCCTACCTGTTTGCATTCAAACCTTTCCACAACCATGGCTAAGACCAAATAGATGTCAAAAGACTGCAAAGAGTGTAGACCTACACAAGACTGTAATGGACTTAAAGGGGGTGATGACTTTAGTCTTTTCTGATGTATAAATGTTGTTACAATGTTGGATACTCATGTTAAACAACATCAAAGTGTCAAATTGTAAGGTTCATACACCTTGGCGTGAGCTTGCACGCATCTTTAGATGCCTTTCTTCTTGGGGTTTTGCATTCTGGCTATGTTGTGACATCACAGCGAAGTGGGATGTATATATTTGACCATTAAGTCAAGCGCTAAGCCAGAAGCTCCTCCCCCTCTGCCTCAGGCTGTGAGGAAACACACAAAAACAGGCAGGACTAAGTATTATTTACCTCTAATCTTGTCATGCGTATAGTAACATCAATGTGCTTAAAGCATCTTTTTTATGCAGGTCTGAACTGATCGGCAAATGTTGTGACCGGGTGAATCTATATCCTGGCTATAGAGTGCACCAGTATCGAAGTCACACCAACTAAATTTTAGAAGAGAAAAATATTTTTACATATATTTGCCGCACCGCACTGTAGCCACTGATATATCCCGGTACACAAGATACAACTTGCTTTCTATTTTTTTGTAATCCCTGAAATTAGCACTCCTTTGCAGTAAAAATCAGTGTCATTTTTCGCAGCTTTTTCCCTAGAGATGAAAGACATGTTCTTCTTTTGTCTGACTATGCAAATAATAGCATTAAATGCAATAATACACAGTATATCCCCAAGGTCTTGGGCCAGGGCAGGGTCAACTTTAATGTGATCGCTGTGTGGAGTTCACACGTGTGTGTGGGTTTGGGGAGATTGTGCTAATGGAGCTGTCACAAATGCCAACTGTGTTGTAATCGCTCCTCCAAAGTAAGATTCCATAATGTTTGTGTATGACATTCTCACAATAAAATTTGTGTCTCTGTCAAAATATTGTTTAAAAAAAATAAAAAATTGTAGGCAAGTAATTTATTGTGACTAATCACAATAAATCAACATTTAAAAGTGTGATTAATCTGTTAAAAAAATAAATAATCGTTTGACAGCGCTAAGTGATACCATTTTTTTTTTAATGGAATATAGTTATACTGATTGAAATACTTAAATAATATATTGTGGATAAAATTATACCAAAGTAACCATTTTAAACAAATTTAAAAAACTGTTATGATATGAAAAGGGGTAGGGTTAAATAAGCTCTGCTTCTTCCTATTCCTTTGGACGTGCTGTTATGAAAACAACTGGAAATATGTGATGCACTACATTGTAATTGTAATTGTATTTTATGCATGTTTGAAATAAACTGAAACTGAACTGAACTGAGCTGAACTGAGTATAATTGCCCTAATTAAAGGAACAAAACCAGCAGTAATGCAGGACATAAAGGATTTGCAAAACATATTACTTATAAGATGTTACTCACACAATATCACCTTTAAGCACTTATTGTACAGTAAATGGCTGCTACTGTTTTTTTAGTCTGGTTACTACGGTGCTGTGGAACCACATTCCTGTACTGATCCCTTGTAAGAAGTGAGGGGCGAACTGCCCTTAGCTCAACCCCCCCAGTTCCTATTCACTACGACGATTTTTTCGATTGACTTAAAAATAACTGAACCGACACTTGATTTTATAAAGCAAAAACATACTGTTTTTTCCAATTGAACCCCCTCCAGAAGTTCAAGTTACTTAACTTATTTGTTGTATATAGTTATAGTCCACAACACAAGTAATTTAAAGATACTGTAAGGGTCTGGCTGTGTCTGTGAATGCACCTTGGCCCTCCAAAGAACTATTAAGGTTTGCCTGGTGGATAAGAGGCATAGAAGTGAGATTTGTAGCTGGAATTGAGGGCTACCAATTTTTTTGTGTGCAAGCGTGCAAATACCTTGTTAAATTTTACACTACTGCTGGTGTGTTAATGTTGGCAATTAAGGTTCAAAAGTGCATCAGTGTGTCTGCATGTCTGTCAGGATGCGAAAAACCCTTCAATATAGAACAGGCAAAATGTTTCCCATTGTAAATAATGGAAATCCAACTATGTCAGGATTGCTCCTGGAGTTTACAGTTACGGTAGCACAATTAGCCCCGAACGGGCTAACATCACCACTAACGTGTTACACGTCTGATTCGCCCAGCGACTCTCTGTCGGAGTATCAGCGCTGGGGTCCAGTGCTCCACTGGAGTGCTCGTCTTCCCCGCCCGGACTGTTTACAACGGGGGCGGGAGCGAGCATGCGGGCGAGCGAGGGAGGCAGGGAGGGAGGGAGGAAGAGCGTGTTCGGGTGTCGTGGAAAAGCGGCAAAATGTTTCTCTGCTTGCATCATGCAAGTGACGTCAATGCATACTTGCCAACCTTGAGACCCCCGAATTCGGGAGATGGAGGGGGGTGGGGGGGTTGAGGTGTGTGTGTGTGTGTGTGTGGGGGGGGGGGGGGGGGTGTTTTTGTAGCCCGGAAGAGTTAGGGCTGCAAAGGATTCTGGGTATTTGTTCTGTTGTGTTTGTGTTGTTTTTAGGTGTGGATGTTCTCCCAAAATGTGTTTGTCATTCTTGTTTGGTGTGGGTTCACAGTGTGGCGCATATTTGTAACAGTGTTAAAAAATAAATAAAATAAAATATGACCACCCTCAGTGTGACATGTATGGCTGTTCCTCAAGTATGCCTTGCAATAACTTGCGTGAGTCTGCAGAAACCTCATACAACATGTGTCTAGGCCGGTATGCTGTTAGTATGGAGAAAAAGATGATGCGGTGACAGTTTTTAGAGGACACTTAAGGCAGTGCCATCACAGCACGCCCTCGCCACACCGTGATTGTTAGATTCCTTCAGCTCCGCACACAACGCTGTCAAGCGCCATTCATTTAAAACTTGCGGGCCGCACTAACATTAAACTTTCATATTAAGGTGGGGGCCGCAAAATAACGTCTCACGGGCCGCAATTGGCCCGCGGGCCGCGTGTTTGAGACCCCTGTTCTAAAGCTTAGAGATGTATCGGATATATCAGATCGTAGGTGTTGTTTTTTTTACCCTTCACATTCTTATTTCGCTGTTTGTTGCGTTTTTGTTGCGTTTGTAAAATATGTCGATCGAGAAGGGGTGTGCGTTCATACGTTGTCAATATTCAGTGTTTTATCGTTCATAGTTAATATTGTAAATCCCACATTCTTTATTTTTATGTACATTCTGGGTGTCTCATTCAGTAAAAAAAAAAAAATCCATTCCGTTTTTTAAGTCGGTCTGTTATAACGTTTTTAGCATTCAATCATACATTATTGTGAGGTTTTGTTTACGTGTTCCTAAAAATAGGACTCAAACACACATACTGTACAGCAGATTTTCACAACTTGTGTGTGTCTGTCGTCCCCCAGACACATTTTTTTCACTAAATTTGGCCCCCAAGTCAAAATAATTGCCCAGGCCTCTTTTAGAATCTGGGTGCAAATCATATTCAGTTCGAGTACACTAACCAACATATAGCACTAATTCTAAGTCCTAAATGTTTCATTGACAAAATAAGAACATACCAAATCAGTCACTTACGATTTCTGCTTTCACTGGGATGTTGTATCTTTTAGCACAAGATGTGTGCTCCTCTTTTAGCTAGTTAATTCATCAGAGTGCTCACACCTCAGATAAAAAATGTTGGGCGGAAGCAAGCATCTTGATGTGTTTTTCTTGCTGGGTCTAAGTTAGAATCCATTGTCTCAGATGTGTCAATGTGCCAGAAAAGTAGTGCCTTGGTGTTAGCTCCTACATTAACAATGTTGATATACCTTGGTTAATATGCAGGTCACATCATGCAAATGGGGCATTGGTGTTTTTTGAATGTGTATTTTGTAGTTCCATCCATCCATCTATCCATTTTCATTAACAGGAAAAAAAAAAAAAAAGTAGAATCCTCATTACCTGCTTTGTTCGTAGCCTCGTGCTATCAGTTTTTCCCACTATCTAGAATGCACATAAAAGGGAAAGGCGTGTGTTCTTGTCTCATATTAGGATTGTGAATGATTACACAATTCCAAAAAGGTGCAGTTTTTCTTTATTGGATGAGCATGTTATAATCAGGTGGGTTCTGCTTATGCCTTTATGTTGCATGGTAGTTATTTACACTCCATTATAGGTATGTATACGTGGACTCCATCTAGTGGTACGCCAAAGAATCACTTGATTAAATATTCACACACAGTATCACTGTTCAATCTGTGTGCAATGTTACAGTGGCCAAAAAGAATAAATAAAACCTCAATAAAACCTCTGCCTTGTTTTTAATTAATACATAGGCCTAGTGCGCTACTGTATTTAAATGTTGGTCAATATGGTGGTATTTGGAAAGCCAAGTGTTTTCTGAGGTGGTCCTTGGGGAAAGAGAACTGCTGGCTTAGTACATCAAAAAGACATTGTGATTGGGCCAATTAAACCATGCCATGAATGAAAAGAATTCAATGCAGCATTATTTCAACCGAGACAAACTGCAAAGCTCTTATTTACACAAAACTAAACTACTCCTTTAGCCACATAAAATTATTCTATCTATCAACAAAGCACTGTCTTCCTCTCACATTCATTTTCTTTTTCCCCAAGGACAGTATGAGGAGTACAATGGGGGCTGCTGATGTCTTTACCCAAGTACTGCTGTGGCTCAAAGTGTTCAGCCACATCTCTCTGGTGATGCCCCTCAACCCAGATGATCCCAACGTGTGCAGCCACTGGGAGAGGTCAGTTTCTACATCTCCATCTCCAACATTAATAATGAAATAAATCCACTCAAAACAATACAGTGAATTACGGGATGCCTTGTAACAAATCACAGCTTGTCATTAATCAGGCGACAGGTTTATTCCTGAGACTGTAAATTCACAATGATGGTAATCTGGCTGCTAGAGTGCTTTCACCATTCATTGTTAAAGAATAAAATCTCTCTGCAAATTTTGATGAAAGCAACCCTGAGTGCAGGTACTGTGATCGATTAATAACCCCTCTGTGTAATCAGGAGGAACTGATGAAATGGGTAATGCACCTCATGATAATTTTCATTTCTTTTGAAAGACCCAATGATGACGGCCCCTAACAACAAACTGAGAATCATCTGTTAACTTGTCTGTCCTTCCTTAAATAATTGATTTAATTTTATAATTCTAGGTTTTTTGGGGATTGTAAAGTTAGTCCCCACATACTCGCAACTTGGGATGTAACTATATGAAATTTAATATCAAAGTTAATGTGACCAAAGTGATCATGGTTGTCATTATTATTACGGTAATGTTGAATGTGCTCAAAAGTACTTATACACGCACTGAAATCTTCTGACTAAATTATTTATTTTTCAAGTATTTATTTTATTTTAGTTTCAAATTAAAATAGTTATAAATAGACACACTGTTAAAAAAAAAACTATTTTGCATGTTTTGTGTTTCTTAGTAGCCTTAGTATGTTATTTATTTTAATGGCGAAGCTTTCATTGTTTTAAATATTGGTTTGTACTGTAGCACTTTAAGATTTATTTAAGAGGGTCATATTCAGATTTTTTTCTACCTTTAAAACAGTTCCTTGTGGTCTACATCGGTGGTCCCCAACCTTTTTTGCACCACGGACCGGTTTAATGTAGGCATTATTTCCAGGGGCCGGCGTTCCACTTGTGCCAGATAAAAATACAGCAAAATAATGCATGAAAAATACAACTCACTATAACACTGAATTGGTGGGAGCCCTGGGCTTGTTTCTTTGCAATGAGATGCAGATAGAAATCAGCCTTAGGCTACAATATGTCACTTTTATATTTGATATGTTGATTAATTGTATCATGTCACAAAGCTATAACAAATGGCAATTTCCTATGAGGAGTGTTATTGTACATCTATAAACAAGCTTATTGGTGTGTCTAGTGGGACAGGCGAAAGTTAAGTCGGAGAAAATGCAGTTTATAAATTATTTAATGTTTCTCTGCGGCCCGGTAGCAAATGCGTCATGGGCCGGTACCAGTCCCCGGACCGGTGATTGGGGACCACTGGTCTAAATAACATGTAATGATGTTTTTTTTGTTTTTTTTGCATAGATTATGTTCTACAGACAATCTTCAAGCTACTTTCTCTTTCTCCTGAAGAGACAGTCTTCAGTTTTGTGGGCGGTCTTATTTACATGCCTTCACTTCAACTGTGTCAGCCATGTTGTAGTTTTTAGTGCGAGTCTACTGACAGATATAAGGTAGAACCATATGCTACTTTCCATTAGAAATGGCAACAGTGGAGGATGCATTTGCATGTGCGAGCCAGTCTGCCCCACAAGAGGATAGAGAAAAAGAAGGAGCTTATTGACTAAAACATCGGACTACAATGGTGGACTCGAACAAGTATGAAGAAAGGCAAGATTGTTTTATAATTATCTCCGCCATGCCTCTGTGGTTTGATTTCAAATTTTCCGGATTTACGTATATCCCAAATACCGTAAATTCCGGACTATAAGCTGCTACTTTCAACCTGAACTTTGAACCTTACAAAACGCTGCGGTTTATTTATGATTTTTTTCTTCACTAACAGCCATAATTCAAATAGTTTTCACAAAACTCAAGCAAAAGACACTGAGAAGGTGTGTTATTGTTTGTGCTATGGGGCCATCTTTTGGACGGGTTTGCTCTCTGCCTGTGTTGCGTGCTGAACGTCTACAGTATTACCTTCTGATTAGTGCTTTTAACCAGAAGTACAAGTGCAGTTCCGTCTTCTATTTGTCCATAGTCCATGCTACATTTGTAGGTTTTACAATATAACTAAAACTGTAGCTGCCACTCGGAATGATTCAGACGTTGAGTTTCAGACGGGTACCTTTTAATTCTCTGGTTCATGCCTACCATGTGTAACCTGAAAACTACAGAATAAACAAAGAAAAAATTTCAATTTGCTGTCGTATCACAAATAATTCTCATCACAAGCTTTCAAGTCTATTCACATCATATACCTTCTCAATCTGACATATATACAACTTCAACCATGAACCATTTAAACAGTTATACATTCACTAACAATATATTATTAGCACAAACACAAACGTTTGCACACACACACACAGTCTGAAATATATCAACATCTTTTCGTACCTCATTTCCCCTCTCGAGTGCGCTAGCTGGATGGTATGGCACTCTTTCTCGTTATTCTATCGCCTATCAAGGGTGGGAAATGTCATTAATGTTTAGATCTACTCACTATCCTTTGTTATATGTAATGTGGCTGGTGTAGCGGCACAAACTTTTTTCTAAACAGCATCGAGGCAGCCGACATTGGCAAAGTGATTGTGTTTGTGGCGCAAATACATATGTTTTGGTTTCTTAAAGAGAAAACACGCAAAGAAGAAAAATGCCCTTCAAAATAAAAGCACACAAACGAACGGTGGAAGGAAATAAATGAATGACAGCATAAAAAATGGAAACACAATTACTTTTTACAGTCCCATCCTGCGGCCGCCGACTCGGGTGGGGTGGCCGGGGGCTGGCCTCGCCGCGCTCTCCGGGGGTGGGGGTGGGCTCGTGGGGGCCCGGTTGCCGGTGGGGCGGGTGCGGTCTTCCCGTCCGGTTGCGGGGGGTCTCCGGGCCCCCCGGGCGGGGCCTCCCGCCTTTCTGCCCGTGTGGGGTGTGGTCTCTCGCTGGCTTGGGGTCTGGCTGTCCCCTGCTTTTCTCGTGCCTTGTCCTCTGCCGGGTGCGTCTGTCTGCGGCCTGCTGCTGACCCTTGTGGGCGGCGCGGTGGGCCGGGCTCTGGGTTTCCTGTCGCTGGCCGACTTGGCTGCGTGGGGGCGGTGGTCCCTGGTTCCCTGGGCACCACACCTACTGTTTGTGGGTTGGGCTCTCGGGGGTGCTGGGGCCGTACTCTGGCTCCCACACACACTGGGAGTCAAATGTATTGTACACACAAATTCACATATACTCACATACATACATACACACATACATAGGTACCTACGCTCCCACATACATATACAAATACAGTACATATTTACATACTCAAAGTTTGTACATCCACACGCACATTCATTATACAAACATACACATACACATACTGTACATATACATTCACTGTACAAACATACATTTACACATACTGTACATATACACTCACTGTACAAACACTTATACACATTCTGTACATATACAGTACATTCACTGTACAAACACATACACATTCTGTACACATACAAGTACATATGCACACATACACTCATGCATATAATCACGTTTCATCAAACATATATTAATGTTGTTGCCCTAGGGTAAACTGGGTACAACACATGGCACACTCACAAAGCTTAACCTACTGTTACTATAACAATCTACAAGGTTGATGTAGGTTGCTTCTCTTTCTTCCCCTCCATTTTTCTGCATTCTTTCATATCTCAAGTTATCATTACGTATACGTATTGTTGCATTTGAACAACTGTATTGTTGATAATTAAGTTAAAGTATTGGTATTGTTCATTATCAATAGCACTATTTCTATTGGTATTTGTATTGCTCATTGTCATTTCTATATTATTTTTTATTTTCGCTAACTGCTTATTTGCTATTACTTTTACCATCATATTTGTACATGTCGTATTTGCTGATGTTGCTCTATTGTTGTTGTTGTTTTTGTCTCTCTGTCTAATCCCCCTCTTGTCCCCACAATTTCCCCCTCTGTCTTCCTTTTTTTCTCTTTCTATCCCCTCCTGCTCCGGCCCGGCTGCACCAAATGATAATATAAATACATTTAATAAAGTCAAATACAAATAAGGCAACAAGAGAAGTATCCTACACTTCTCTTTTGTAAAGTAAATCTGAACAGCCGATATGGGCATCTACATCAACTATATGATTTGCCTGAGAAGCTGGACAGAACAAAAAAAAAAAAAAAAAAAAAAAAATACAGTCCCATCAAATCCTGTGACAATGAATGAATAACATGCAAACGTAAATGAATTGCATAGGTTTTATTTTCTCTAATACATGAATAACTGTACATCAAAACCAGAGATGTGACTGTACATCTTCTTACATAAACTATACATATTTCCATTATTTTCCAATAATTTCATTGGAAGAAATACCTATTTTTGTACTGGTCTTTCAATAACTTAATGTTTGAAAGGGGGTTCTTGTTTTTCTTTGATGATTTTGTTTACCTATCCTCACTTTGGCTCGACGAACTAAGCCACTACTACAAACCCCGTTTCCATATGAGTTGGGAAATTGTGTTAGATGTAAATATAAACGGAATACAATGATTTGCAAATCATTTTCAACCCATATTCAGTTGAATATGCTACAAAGACAACATATTTGATGTTCAAACTGATAAACATTTTTGTTTTTGCAAATAATCATTGACTTTAGAATTTGATGCCAGCAACACGTGACAAAGAAGTTGGGAAAGGTGGCAATAAATACTGATAAAGTTGAGGAATGTTCATCAAACACTTATTTGGAACATCCCACAGGTGAACAGGCAAATTGGGAACAGGTGGGTGCCATGTTTGGGTAAAAAAGTAGATTCCATGAAATGCTCAGTCATTCACAAACAAGGATGGGGCGAGGGTCACCACTTTGTCAACAAATGCGTGAGCAAATTGTTGAATAGTTTAAGAAAAACCTTTCTCAACCAGCTATTGCAAGGAATTTAAGGATTTCACCATCTACGGTCCGTAATATCATCAAAGGGTTCAGAGAATCTGGAGAAATCACTGCACGTAAGCAGCTAAGCCCGTGACCTTCGATCCCTCAGGCTGTACTGCATCAACAAGCGACATCAGTGTGTAAAGGATATCATCACATGGGCTCAGGAACACTTCAGAAACCCACTGTCAGTAACTACTATTGGTCGCTACATCTGTAAGTGCAAGTTAAAACTCTCCTATGCAAGGCGAAAACCGTTTATCAACAACACCCAGAAACGCCGTCGGCTTCGCTGGGCCTGAGCTCATCTAATATGGACTGATACAAAGTGGAAAAGTGTTCTGTGGTCTGACGAGTCCACATTTCAAATTGTTTTTGGAAACTGTGGACGTCGTGTCCTCCGGACCAAAGAGGAATAGAACCATCCGGATTGTTATAGGCGCAAAGTTGAAAAGCCAATCCAATCCAATCAATCCAATCCACTTTATTTATATAGCACATTTACACAACAAGAATGTTTCCAAAGTGCTGCACAGCCATGTTAAAAACAATATTATGCTACACCAATGACTGAATAAAAACAAAGAATAAATGAATAGAAAACCAATACAAAAACAATATAAAAAATAAATATGATTAAAAACGATTTTAAAGGGTAAAACCAATTAAAACAGTAAAATAGACATCAAAATGTATA
The DNA here is from genome assembly GCF_033978785.1 of Entelurus aequoreus. NCBI lineage: Eukaryota > Metazoa > Chordata > Actinopteri > Syngnathiformes > Syngnathidae > Entelurus > Entelurus aequoreus. The sequence goes on from NC_084732.1 coordinate 60,872,475, forward strand.
AAAAACACAGAGGACAGAAGACCACACAACTCACGTAGTGTTAAAAGCCAAAGAATAAAAGTGGGTCTTAAGACGAGACTTAAAACACTCCACTGTGGAAGCAGTTTGAACATGGAGGGGCAGAGTGTTCCAGAGCTTAGGGCCGACCACAGAGAAGGTCCTGTCTCCCCTGGTTTTAAGTCTCGTCCTGGGCACCACGAGCTGGAGCTGGCTCTCGGACCTCAGAGCGCGCGCAGGAGTGTAAATTTGGATGAGGTCCGAGATATACTGAGGTGCCAGTCCATGTAAAGCTTTAAAAACAAACAGCAAGGTTTTAAAATCAATTCTAAAATGAACAGGGAGCCAGTGCAAACTCCGAAGAATTGGGGTTATATGCTGGCGTTTCCAGGCCCCTGTTAAAAGTCGTGCTGCTGCGTTCTGGACTAACTGCAACCTGGAGAGAGCTTTTTGGCTAATGCCAGCATAAAGTGCATTGCAGTAGTCCAGGCGACTTGAAATAAAAGCATGCACGACTTGTTCAAAAAGGTTAAAAGATAAAAATGATTTTACCTTTACTAAAAGACAAAGATGATAAAAACACGATTTTAAAACGCCATTGACTTGTTTGTCAAATTTAAAATTGGTGTCTATAGTGACGCCAAGGCTGGTGACTTTGGGACGCACATAATTTTGCAATGGTCCCAAGTCAGTGAGGGCCGGACCAAAAACTGAAATTTCCGTTTTTCCCTCATTCATTATTAAAAAATTCTGGGCTAACCAAGCCTTGACATCGCATTGACAGTTGAGAAGGAGTGTCAGGGGGCCGTGGCCTTTTGAAATTGGCATATAAATTTGGCAGTCATCTGCATAAAAGTGATAAGACACTCCATGTTTCTTAAAAATCTCTCCAAGAGGGAGAATGTATAAGGAAAACAGGATGGGGCCTAGAATAGATCCCTGGGGGACACCACAGTACAGCGTAGCAGAAGAAGAGGTGGCGTCCCCCAGCCTGACAGAGAAGGACCTCTCTGACAGGTAGGATCTGAACCACTCTAATGCAGTCCCCCTGACACCCACACAGTCTCTCAGGCGGTCTAAAAGAATTGTGTGGCCAGCATCTGTGATGGTATGGGGGTGTATTAGTGCCCAAGACATGGGTAACTTACACATCTGTGAAGGCGCCATTAATGCTAAAAGGTACATACAGGTTTTGGAGCAACATATGTTGCCATCCAAGCATGGACGCCCCTGCTTATTTCAGCAAGACAATGCCAAGCCACGTGTTACATCAACGTGGCTGCATAGTAAAAGAGTGCGGGTACTAGACTGGCCTGCCTGTAGTCCAGACTTGTCTCCCATTGAACATGTGTGGCGCATTATGAAGCCTAAAATACCACAACCGAGCTGTACATCAAGCAAGAATGGGAAAGAATTCCACCTGAGAAGCTTAAAAAATGTGTCTCCTCAGTTTCCAAACGTTTACTGAGTGTTGTTAAAAGGAAAGGCCATGTAACACAGTGGTGAACATGCCCTTTCCCAACTACTTTGGCATGTGTTGCAGCCATGAAATTCTAAGTTAATTATTATTTGCAAAAAAAAAAAAAAAGTTTATGAGTTTGAACATCAAATATCTTGTCTTTGAAGTGCATTCAACTGAATATGGGTTGAAAAGGATTTGCAAATCATTGTATTCCGTTTATATTTACAATTTACACAATTTCCCAACTCATATGGAAATGGGGTTTGTACATTAAACAACCTCAACCACTCGTCCTATTTGCCAATGATCTCTTGGGAGGTTGTCATCTTTGATGACAACAACATAATTTACTTTGAGGTTGCACCGAGGTAAGTGCCCTTTATATTTTATTGATATGTTCATCAGGTAATCCTTTTTCCAGCGACCCCAAAATTGTTCTATACCTCTTGGTTGCATACAAATCTTCCTTCACAAACACACCCGGAGGAGGAAGGGGAACTTTGGATTTCATCATAATTAGATGATTGGGTGTTATGGGTTCCATTGCCTTAGGACAGTGGTTCTTAACCTGGGTTCGATCGAACCCTAGGGGTTCGGTGAGCGGTCTGGCTCAGGGGTTCGGCGGAGGTCAAGACACACCCAACTCATCGTGTAAATAAAAAGTTCTCCCTATCGGGCATATTACGGATACGGCAACAGCAGAAGTCACACTGATTTGCAAGGTGTGTAATTTGTTGTGAGTTTATGCACTGTGTTGGTTTTGTTCTTTGAACAAGGTGATGTTCATGCACGGTTCATTTTGTGCACCAGTAATAAAACATTGGTAACACTTTAATATGGGGAACATATTCACCATTAATTAGTTGCTTATTAAAATGCAAATTAGTAACATATTGGCTCTTAACTAGTCATTATTAAGTTCTTATTAATGTTTTAAACCGGAATGGCCTTATTATAACCCTAACCCTCTAACCTGGCCCTAACCAAATAACTCTAAATTAAGTCTGTGTTACTTAGAATATGTTCCCCATACTAAAGTGTTACCAAAAACATATAACATTCTCTTGAATTTGAAAAAACCCATTTTATTTTTCACTAAAGAAGGGTTCGGTGAATGCGCATATGAAACTGGTGGGGTTCGGTACCTCAACAAGGTTAAGAACCACTGCCTTAGGATCATTGATTCCATTCACTGTCAATGGGCGGTTATTAACAAAAGCCATGGCCTCATATAGTAGTGTTCGAAGAGAGGCATCATCCAGCCGACTTAGGCACTGTGCAAGTCGGCTGTTTGACTTGAAGACAAATTCACATTGCTTCTCAGTGAAGAAGATTTCAAGTAACTTGGTGTCACATTGTTTGAGAGTTTCCTTAAACTTGCTTCAGGCACCAACAACATTTGAGCCTTAGTCACAGTACAATTTTCTAACGGCACTGCTGAGGCTAATACAGCATCTCAATGCGTTGATGGAAGAGTCTGTTGGGAGATCGTCAATCATTTCAATATGGACAGCTCTGGAATACAAACATGTAAAAAAAAAGCCATAGGTTTTGCACTCTTGGCGGGATTTCTTCTCAATGAAAGGACTGAAACAGTCTATGCCGCTATATGTGAAAGCACCTGAAACTTCAACACGTTCTTTAGGAAGTTCAGACATTTGCAGTTTCTCTGTTGGCCGTCGAAGTTTGCGGCAAAGCACACTGTTATGAATGAAGTTAGCCACAAGCTTACTTCTAAAAATGGGTTATACTTGTATAGCGCTTTTCTACCTTCAAGGTACTCAAAGCGCTTTGACACTATTTCCACATTCACCCATTCACACACACATTCACACACTGATGGCGGGAGCTGCCAAGCAAGGCCCTAACCACGACCCATCAGGAGCAAGGGTGAAGTGTCTTGCTCAATGACACAACGGACGTGACAAGGTTGGTAGAAAGTGGGGATTGAACCAGGAACCCTCAAGTTGCTGGCACAGCCACTCTCCCAACTGCGCCACGCCGTCCCTGTTCTACCACTAACCCAAAATCCATTGCTCCTAAGCTCCATCTGTGTCTGGCTTCGACCTTGATGCAATGACTTAGAGTGACAGTGAGACACAATCAGCTTAGTGATGTGACGGTTTTTGGGTAGGATAACAAGGTGTTTGACTTTGTGACCAAGTGAAGAGTTTTTTAGTCTTCCACCAACACACAGAAATCCATCAGACAGAATAAGGTCAAGACTGAAAAAAGAGCTTGAGCTTGGAAGAACATTTTTGCTCTAAAGCTCTTTAAACTCATAGGAAAAAGCCTGCTGCTATACAATTTTTATCACTGCTTTAGCGGCTTTCTCATGCTCCTCAACGGTCACATGGTCACTGTGTTTTTGACCAGACCTCAGCCTTCTAATTCTTGCAAAAACTTTCAGAAGCTTGGTCCAAGAAGAAAACCAGACAACTGAGATGACAAAATCCTGAATTGCCTTGACCTCAAGGTCACCGACGAGTAATTCTGCTAGAACAGTGGGTCCATCCATCCATTTCCTACCGCTTGTCCCTTTTGGGATCACAGGGGGTGCTGGAGCCTGTATACGGGCGGAAGGCGGGGTACACCCTGGACAAGTTGCCACCACACACAGGGCCAACACAGATAGACAACATTCACACTCACATTCACTCACAAGTGGGTGTCAAACATAATTCACTCTCCAGTTGGTTGAATGAAAGTCTGAAACTCTAAGACCTTGAAATGCGTGATCGGCTGGGTTTTCTGATATGTCTACATAAGGCCACTGACTGGGATTTCTATTATCTCTAATAAACTGAACATGGTTCGCAACAAATATGTTGATAATGTTATAGAAATTGTGTGTACAGTAACATCTTGGGATTGAGACCTCTTTTAGCTTGTGAAGACCGTTCAGCCATTCCTCCCACCGTGGTTTTATATCATCTGGGAGAGGATCATCCCATCCAATGCTTCTATGACACAGCTCTTGAAGAATAAGTTTTCCACTCAGGCTGAATGGAGTGATACATCCCAGTGGGTCATAGAGAGGGCCTATGACGGACAAGCCACCGCAACGGGTTGATGGTTGATCCTTCAAACCAATGTCAAAGCTAAAATTTTAATTTTTCACCGACCACTGAATGCCAAGGGCACGCTCAGATGGGAATGAGTCGAAACTTAAATGTTCAATGTTTTCTGCACTTTCTGATGGTTTTAAACATGTGAGGGTTGATTCCTTATTCGAGTTGAATTTATGAAGGCGTAGGTCTCCTCTTTTGCACACCTCTTGGGACTCAGTGATCAGCTTTTGTGCATCATCTATTGATGGGATGCTGACTACCCACATAAAACATTTTCTCCACAAATGGTGGGGCCTTTGGATAGTCAGCTTTGTACTGGCGTGCTAGATGTTTAAGCCAAAATTGTCGCCGGAGACAAGGCGGCTCCAAAGAGATGAACCGTCATTTTGTACTCCTGTGGTTCCTTTTCCAGATCACCATCATTCCACCAGAGGAATTTGAAATAACTCCGGAATTCAGTAGTGACAGAAAACTGATAAAACATTCTTTCAATGCCACAGATAATGGCGACGGCCTCGTTCCTAAAGCGGCAAAGTACTTCCACGAGTAGTTTTATCAAATCAGACATTGTGCCTTTCGTGGCTTGCATCTTTTTCTGCGGAAGTGGAGCTATTCGTTATTTCATCCACAGGGTTTTGCTTCCTGTCTTCATGCAAACAGGATGGATGATGACGGTTGCATATCTTGCACGTGTGTCATCTCTTACAAGCCTTGGACACATGACCCTTTCTCAAGCACCCAAAGCACAGGTGATTGTCATGGATAAACATCTTTTTTTCTTCAGCACTCTTTGCTGGGAAAGTAGGACATTGTGTGATGTCATGTGTTTCACTTTTACAAACAGAGCAAGGTGAATTTGGCTTATTACCATTTGTTTCCTGTTTCTCCTGAATTACTGTCTTTGGTTGTGTGTTTGTTTGTAGAGCTCTGGTTCGTCTTGGAAATCTTTCATCTGTTGGTTTGAAATTCATCAACATTGATGAGGCAATAGGGTTACATGCTATCCGGGCTTCTTTGTTCAGAAACTCTGCGAAGCACACAAATTTCGGATAATTTCTCCACAAGCGTACAATCATTCTTTTGAGCAACTTGTGATTTTCTTCACAATCATTAAGACATAGCTAGCTCTTTAATGTGTGGGATCGCTTCATAGCAACTTTGAAGAAATTCGGCGGACTCTCGCAAGGCTAGTGGGTCGTTCACATTGATCTTTGGCCATCTCATAAGCTTATCACGGAAAGCTTTTTGTATGATGAACGGGTTCCCATATCTGTCCTGTAAGACCTTCCGTGCACCCTGATATGCACTCTCTGAATGTCGATAGAAAATATCTTCTACTGCTTTGCGAGCTTCTCCAGCGAGATCACTTTTGAGATAAAATGTCTTCTCACTTGGTGGAAGGGGTTTTCGGTTAATAAGAGTCATGAATGTCAACTTCCAGTCTGTGAACCTTAAAGTGTCACTGTTTAATGTTGTGGTTTCAGAGACTGGCAATCATCTTATACTTAATGAGCTGGCAAATGCTTGGGCCAAAAAGTAACAGACTCTTGTGTCATTGTCAGTTCAGGGGCTGTTTGGGGAAGATGGAATGATGCACCATTTGGATTCAGTTGGGCTTCAGATTTACTTCTTTAGCAAGCAGAGTAATTGTCGTCACTTAGGTCTTCATTGTGGCTCTCAAAACCTACAAAATCGTCATAAGCTCTCAAACTAGCTGCTGCTATAGCGACATCTGTTGCTTGTAACTCCTGCAGTTTTGCTCGCTCTTCCTCAAACTGTTGTTGTATTTCAATCTCCCTTTATCTAATTTCTGACAACTTTTTTGCTTTTTTAAGTTTCCATTCATTTTTTAACCTTTGAAGATGTTCCCTTTGCGCTTGAATGTCTTTAACAGCCTTTGATTGTTCTAGCTTAGCGGCTAGCTCTGCTTGTGCATCTGCTTTGCTGTTGTGAGTGCTGTCTGAACTGGAGTGACTGTTTGATCTTTTTGATGACTTTTTTGAGCTTATGGTTTTAGTTCTGGTGTAACCAAAGATGGAACTGTAGCCGAGTGTTCTGGGTTCGCATATTCTGTGTAGTGATATAATAAAATAATAAATGGGAGTCATGAGAGCAGGTGTGGTCTCCACTATTTCTTTTATGTTATCTTCTCCTTTCTCTCCCTCTTACACACCTTCTTCCACAACCACCTTTATAGACCTCTTACGTCACAGCCCTACGGCAACTCTGGAGGGACAAAACTCCTCCTCCTTACCTAACATTCTCTGGTAACTTGGGACATCCTGAACAGTTTTTTACATATGTCCCCCCCTCAATTAGAAACGTCCCCGTTTCGTCACAAACAAAATAGGTAACAAACAAGGGGAAATAGAGCAGAGAAAAAAAATAATTCACAATCTTAATGCACACAACAAATCAACAATATTTTTAACTGATCCACAAAGTATTGCATAGGCTAACACCCTGGCCCCTCAAAACATGCAAAAACTGGCGGATGCGAAGGAGGTCGCTCCATTCGCCCCCTGCGAGATAGTTAAATTGTGCGCAGGAGGTCGCCCCAGTTGCCCCTGCGAGATAGTTCGATTGTGACGCGCCATCATGCCATCAGACTTGGGGTTATAGGCAGTGAAGGAATCAATAAAGTACCATCTAGTGGTGCTGGCAGAGTCTCTGGAAGGGGCAACCACCCTGGGACCCCTGCCCCCCCCACCCCCACCCCCCATGGGACTTACGGGCCACTCCAGAATGTCCATGACCACCCTCCTGAGGGGCCGACAACCCTGGGACCACCCCATGGGAACTTCTGGGCCACTCCAGAATGTCCATGGTTACCCTCTGGAAGGGGGCAACAATTCTGGGACCCGCCCACGGGAACTTCTGGGCCACTCCAGAATGTCCATGATTACCCTCTGGAAGGGGGCAACAATTCTGGGACCCGCCCACGGGGACTTCTGGGCCACTCCAGAATGTCCATGGTTACCCTCTGGAAGGGGGCAACAATTCTGGGACCCACCCACGGGGACGTTAAGGGCACCGGCGGGTCCGACACGCTCTGCACTGCTCACACCACCGTCGGATGTCTCTCAACATGAAGGGCCAGTAGCAAGATTGCCTCCGTAACCAGCCGGCTCACGTCCGCAGCAAACACCTCCAAGCTCTCCCCCGGAGCACGCACATGCGCCGATGGGCTGGCCCCGAAGCGGTCCATCAATTGTCTCTGTCCAGCTGAGAAACTCTGGCTCCTGGGACCGGTTAAGTCCAGTTTTAAAATTCATGCCGTGTGAGTGTTTGCCAAACAGCGCCCCGCCGGGCTTAAAAGGGTCGTAGTCACTACACCACGTGTCCGCAAAATAGCCAGGAAGCTTAGCAGCTAACTATACACCTGCAGCTAGCAGCTAACTATACACGTGCAGCTAACTGGAAACTCGCGAGTCCCGTGTAACACTTTCTTCTTTTCTTTTTCCAACACAGCGGTTAAAATCCCACCACTGCCACCAATGTAGCCGAGGGTTTATAATTATCGCCTATACTGTATGAAACTACAAAATAACAAACACGGAGGCTCCAGTTCACACGAGGACCACTTTATTTACCTTCTTTCAAAAACCTCCGCTCCACTCCACTCCTAGCGCCTTCAAAATAAGAGCTCAAGGCATATACTGTATAACAGCGTATAACAGGAACTTAACATCACAAAGAGGAAAGCCCATAAAAATAGGTTACAGAACCATAATTATATTCTCTCACTCTTTCTTTCTCAATCTGGTCATTATTACGTCCATCAACAATCTTTAGCCGGTTCCACATGAGGTTACATATTTCCTTTGTAATGTAACACCAGCATCCATTTTGTTGACAATTCCAGGTGTGATGTTACTATTACGTAGAATAGGTTTATACTGTAATCTCATAGCATCACACTTTGCTTCACTATCTTGCTGCAAATCATTAAGGCATTGCGTTGAACAGACAGCTTTAAGTTTTGGCCTAGTCTACCTTGCTGCAAACTTCCAAGAATCATAATATTTGTTCAACTTTATCTCACACTTTTTGATATCTCGGTTATGCTTCTCTGTTAGCTTTCTCTCATGGGAGCTGGATCTGTGTAGTTTGTCTGTTGGATTGTCTTTCTTCTCAGTGGAAGCGACATTTCGTTTACTTTGTCAGCTGTTTTAAGTCAGTTGTGGCCCTTAACTATACTATGCCTGAATCTATACTTATATGTTATAACTATATTTAACCACAGCGTAACGTTTATGTCAAGTATGTACAGATTATGGACACACAAATACATGTTTTAATTAGTAACACTCAAAAAGTCATATGTAAACACCAAATAAAATGTAAATAGTTAGTCACCCTTTAAACTATTTGCTGACAGGTATCATTTATTACTCAAAATATGTTCCAGTCATTTGTGAACATTTAACAATCCGTGTATTTGTTAAGTGTACTGTCCATTTTAATCTTGCCTTGTTGTAGATTCAGATGGCTGGTAACATATTGGTAGCTGGATGATGGACGTTATAATGTCAGCTCTTTGAAGAGATGGCATGTCTAATGCAGCGATGAGTTTCCACTGTAGCTGCCACTCAGAATGATTCAGACATTGCATTTCAAACAGGTACCTTTGATTCTCTGTTTCATGCGTACAATGTGTACCCTGAAAACTACAGAATAAACAAAGAAAAAAATGACATTTGCTGGAGTGTCACAAATAATTCTCATTTCAAGTCTATTCACATCATATACCTTCTCAATCTGACATATATACAACTTCAACCATCAACCATTTAAACAATTATACATTCAATAACAATATATTATTAGCACAAACACAAACGTTTGCACAAACCACACAGTCTGAAATACATCCACATCTTTTCGTACCTCATTTCGCCTCCCGAGAGCACTAGCTGGATGGTATGGCAGTCTTCCTCGTTATTCTATCGCTTACCAAGCGTGGGAAATGTCATTAATGTTTAGATCTACTCACCATACTTTGTTATATGTGTATAATGTGGCTGGTGTAGCGGCACAAGCCTTTTTCTAAACAGCATTGGGGCGGCTGACATTGACGAAGCGATTGTGTTTGTGTCGAGAATACATAAGTATTGGTTTCTTAAAGAGGAAACACACAAATAAGTATAGAGGAAAAAGACCTTCAAAATAAAGGCACACAAACGAACGGTGGAAGGACCAAGTGACATTCAGAAAAATGAATGACAGCATAAAAAACAGAAACAAAATTACATTTACAAAAACTATTCATACTTTGTAAACCGTCCAATGTGTGATGTATGTAGGAGTATCTTCATGCATATTTGTACGTGCTATCGTAATGTAATCAAGCTAGCATCATTAGCATTTGCTAATATGCTAACATGTTTACAAGTGTCTGTGTTAGTATTATTAAATGACAGTGCCATTCTTTTTGTATTGATTTAGTTTCACAAATTCCTCAGTAAATTCCCCAAAACGTCAATGTGGAGTCTGTTTAGCTGATTGGAAAGCTAGCTTCTGCAGCTAGTGGGTCCTTGACAATGACTTGTGTTTTCTTTGATCAGCTGTTTTACTGCCGTGTCACAGGCACCCTTTAAAAACAATTAAGGTACGTAAATAAACATTTGCAAAATATTTCTGTGTAAGTAACTAATTTCACAAGGTATATATCTGTGGCTTATATATGGAAAATATTTTTTTCTTCTAAAATTTTGTAGGTGCGATTTATATACCGGTGCGCTGTATATGTGGTACACAAACACTGCTAAGAAAAGTTGGTTTTGCGTTTTAGGTCCCCTTTAAATGAAAAGTGCGTAACAAAAAACATTAATTAATAATATTTATTATTTCTGTTCAGGAACACATTATAAAAACACCTTTTGTCTCTTCTCCTTTGTGTATAGATTGATCACTTTGAGAGCGATTGAGAGAAAGCAAAGCCTGTAGGTTCAAAGTGCACAATGAAAGGTTTAGTTGCTCAGACAATAATGTGTTTATATTAGGGCTGTCAAACAATTAAAATATTTAAACCCGATTAATCAAATTTTGTTCAGTTAACTCAAGATGAATCGTGATTAATCGCAGATAGATATCATTTTTCATCATTGATAAATGTGACTAGATAGTTAAAGGCCTACTGAAACCCACTACTACCGACCACGCAGTCTGATAGTTTATATATCAATGATGAAATCTTAACATTATAACACATGCCAATACGGCCGGGTTAACTTATAAAGTGACATTTTAAATTTACCGCTAAACTTCCGGTTCGAAACGCCTCTGAGGATGACGTATGCGCGTGACGTAGACCGGGGAACACGGGTATGCCTTCCACATTGAAGCCAATACGAAAAAGCTCTGTTTTCATTTCATAATTCCACAGTATTCTGGACATCTGTGTTCGTGAATCTGTTTCAATCATGTTCATTGCATTATGGAGAAGGAAGCTGAGCAAGCAAAGAAGAAAGTTGTCGGTGCGAAATGGACGTATTTTTCGAACGTAGTCAGCCACAACAGTACACAGCCGGCGCTTCTTTGTTTACATTCCCGAAAGATGCAGTCAAGATGGAAGAACTCGGATAACAGAGACTCTAACCAGGAGGACTTTTGACTTCGTGACACAGACGCCTGTAGAGAACTGGGACAACACAGACTCTTACCAGGATTACTTTGATTTGGATGACAAAGACGCAGACGTGCTACTGTGAGTATGCAGCTTTGGCTTCTAAACATTTGATCGCTTGACCGTATGTGCGCAACTTTTTTTTGCGTATGTACGTAACTTTTTTAAAATATATAAGCTTTATGAACCTTGGGTTAGGTGAACGGTCTTTTGGGCTGAGTGATTGTGTGTGTTGATCAGGTGTTTGAATTGTATTGGCGTGTTCTATGGAGCTAGGAGCTAGCATAGGAGCTAGGAGCTAGCATAACACGTACCGTACCGTACGTGCGCGTCACGTACGTAACTTTTTAAAAATATATAAGCTTTATGAACCTTGGGTTAGGTGAACGGTCTTTTGGGCTGAGTGATTGTGTGTGTTGATCAGGTGTTTGAATTGTATTGGCGTGTTCTATGGAGCTAGGAGCTAGCATAGGAGCTAGGAGCTAGCATAACACGTACCATACCGTACGTGCGCGTCACGTACGTAACTTTTTAAAAATATATAAGCTTTATGAACCTTGGGTTAGGTGAACGGTCTTTTGGGCTGAGTGATTGTGTGTGTTGATCAGGTGTTTGAATTGTATTGGCGTGTTCTATGGAGCTAGGAGCTAGCAGAGGAGCTAGGAGCTAGCATAACAAACACGCAGGTGTTATTATGCAGGATTAATTTGTGGCATATTAAATATAAGCCTGGTTGTGTTGTGGCTGATAGAGTATATATATGTCTTGTGTTTATTTACTGTTGTAGTCATTCCCAGCTGAATATCAGGTACCGTGAGTATGCAGCCTTGGCTGCTAAACATTTGATAACGACCGTATGTGCGCGTCACGTACGTAACTTTTTAAAAATATATAAGCTTTATGAACCTTGGGTTAGGTGAACGGTCTTTTGGGCTGAGTGATTGTGTGTGTTGATCAGGTGTTTGAATTGTATTGGTGTGTTCTATGGAGCTAGGAGCTAGCAGAGGACCTAGGAGCTAGCATAACAAACACTCAGGGGTTTTTATGCAGGATTAATTTGTGGCATGTTAAATATAAGCCTGGTTGTGTTGTGGCTAATAGAGTATATATATGTCTTGTGTTTATTTACTGTTGTAGTCATTCCCAGCTGAATATCAGGTCACCCCCGGCTCTCACAGCATCTTCCCTATCTGAATAGCTTCAACTCCCCACTAGTCCTTCACTTGCACTTTACTCATCCACAAATCTTTCATCCTCGCTCAAATTAATGGGGAAATTGTCGCTTTCTCGGTCCGAATCTCTCTCACTTCATGCGGCCATCATTGTAAACAATAGGGAACTTTGCGTATATGTTCAACTGACTACGTCACGCTACTTCCGGTAGGGGCAAGCCTTTTTTTTATCAGATACCAAAAGTTGCAATCTTTATCGTCGTTGTTCTATACTAAATCCTTTCAGCAAAAATATGGCAATACCGCGAAATGATCAAGTATGACACATAGAATAGATCTGCTATCCCCGTTTAAATAAAAAAAATTCATTTCAGTAGGCCTTTAATTTTCAAGTTTTAACACCATAAGTGGAGAATTAATTTGCTTTAACTAAATGTATTTTCAACATTATACTATTTTAATGAGATCAAAACAAATAGGAAAACCACGCTTCTAATGAAAACAATTTAAATTGTCTGCAGTGAGTTGGTGTCTTGCCAGATTTTGTATTTTGTAGAAATACAGAATTTGTATTCCTGCTCTATGAGCACTTGCATTCAGAGGATGAGTTTACACCATGTTTAGATAGCAGTTTCACATATTAATAATAACAGAAAATGTTGATTTTTCAATCAGGCTTTGATTGTCAAAGATGTTTGGTAATGTAAAATGTGATTTTATTACCTGAATAAAGGCTTCTAATATTCTGTACATTACATATTGTACAAGTTAATGGTATTCATATTGCTGCATGACAATGTCATAACCTTCTCTATTTATTAATAAAATTTAATATTCAGCCTGCTAAACATTCTGTAATTTATGACTCAACCAGAACATGTTATAAAAAAACAATTACACACTTTTTCAGCCAACCGGATCACAGAAAAACATTACAAAACATCTTTGACAAAACATGATCGTAATGTAAGACATATTTATTTTTAATGTAGTTAAACCGTATGTATAGCGTAGCGCTTTTATTTTAAAGCCGTAAACGTGATACATTTGAGAAGGTGACTTGACATGACCCGATTGCAATATAAAAGTCCCCTTTCGACTTCCTACCCACCGTCTTTCATTTCTGTTCAGATGTCATGCCATCTTACTAAAGTAGTCACAGTAACAATACATTTTGTGTTATCAATGCACCTTAACTGTCATCTAAACACGGAAGTGAAATGCCACCTGCTTCAGAAGGAAGCGCACAGCAGGCATTTGCTGCAGTAATGTCTTTTCACGGCGAAATATAGTCCTTTCTTGTCAGGAGAACAAATTGCAATGCTTTAAACCTCATATTTCCAGAATATATCATTTTCTTTGACCATTTCTGCTTGCTATTTTTCCGCTTGTGGCTCATCAGTAACAAGTGAATGCGGGGGGCGGTTTACCCCATCTACGGAAATGCCTGAGGGTAAAAAAAGATCACGATTTCCAAAAATGTGTGCCATTATTGGAGCTTATATTTAACGCGTTATTATCGTGTTAACTTTGAAAGCCCTAGTTGATATACATTTAGATTGGGGTATGTTGTTTTTTAACAAGGGAAGACGTTAATGTTTCTTGTTTTCATCTTAGCTTGTAAGCTAGCAAGCCGGTTCCGGTCAGTCTATGAGTTTATCAAAGTGCAATTATCAATCTCTGTTTCTTGATAATTTTATTTCAAAACGGTAATACTAACCATCTGGAATTTTACTGCGATTATCATTATTACCGTTTGTCGTTACATCTCTACCTGCAGCATTCACGTTCAGGCACATTCACAGATTTTTGTTTTTGTTTAAAAAAATAACAGTTTTGTGCTTTTTTTCTTCAAAAATAAGTTTATTTTATACAAAAACACAACACATTCACAATGAATTGGTAATAATTTGTAAATGATAACAAAGCTAAAGTACAGAATACATGTACAGTACAATGGTACAATGTAACGTCAATTGAAGATGGCGGCACAGAAACACGAGCACGGTTGTTGCGCTTACCTGACGATGAGGCTAAAGGCTGATTACTGTGAATCTGATTCTCTCTCTTGTTTCAATCATATTTCATTCATTTATTAGTGGTGACCCACTATACATGAATCATCTAAATTGTCTTAACTGTGTGAGGCATATCCATAGCGATTCTGTCAGCTGGCTACTACTTGCAGCAAACTTTTATGACAATGACCACGTTGTTTACAGCGATAGTACAGTTCTTATGTGACACAATAATGAAGTACGAGCGCAGCGAAATTATGAAAGACACATACATACATAAATAGGTGTATTCCAGCAGACTGCATCCCTCGTGTAATAAGAAGCAACTGCATTCATTGTCAAACGCAGAAGTGCAGCGTGGGCATGTTTGAGTGTCTAATTGTCTCAACACACCATGCACACTCACACCTTTGGAGTTAACATTTTAAAAAAATGCAACTTTATTGGCATTATTTGTCATTAAACGTCTGTCATGGTTCCTTCTTCCGCAGTAGGAAACGTGTAGGAGTGTCTGCACTGAGAGGCAGACATGTGGCATTGCGGCTGAGAGGCGTCGGATTAGTGGAATATTGACATTTTATACTCATCTTTACACTTGGCGAAAGATTTAGCGCTCACATTTAGATTTAGATTTAAGATTTAGGTTTAGATTTAACATTTATGTTTAAATTAACATTTAGCACTCACATTTAGATTCATATTTAATATTTAGGTTTAGATTTAACATTTAGAGCTCACATTTAACATTTAGCGCTCACACTTAGATTTAGGTTTAGATTTAACATTTGGGTTTCGGATTCAACTTTTATATTTATTTTTAAGATTTAGGTTTAGATTTTACATTTAGATATAATATTTAGAGTCATCATTTATTTTAAACTTAAATGTGATAAAAATTAACTAAATCTGAGAAAAATGAGTTAAATCTGAGAAATATATCTGCTGGAAAAGTGTGACCGAACTTTTACGTTCGGCACCCTATATAAGCCTGTCAAGTGTATGTTCTCTTCTTTTGCTTCTGCATGCCACTGCAACATCTGAGAAAACACCACCAGCAAAGCTTTAACGATGTGATTGTGTAGTTGTCTTGTTCTTTGCTCATTCATTTTTTAAAGTTCGTTGTTTTGTAACCATCAACACACAGATAGGACACCTAATGTGTCTTCATGGTCATAGAAATCCACCAAGTGCTACAGAGAATAGTAATAGTAAAAGCATATTCAATGTGAATATAATGAATTTAAATACAACTTTGCTCTACTCTTGCTCAACTCTGCTACTACAGAGGAGACGGGGTGGCGCAACCTGAGGGTTCCTGGTTCGATCCCCACCTTCTACCAACCTCGTCACGTCCGTTGTGTCCTTGAGCAAGACACTTCACCCTTGCTCCTGATGGGTCGTGGTGAGGGCCTTGCATGGCAGCTCCCGCCATCAGTGTGTGAATGGGTGAATGTGGAAATAGTGTCAAAGCGCTTTGAGTACCTTGAAGGTAGAAAAGCGCTATACAAGTATAACCCATTTACCATTTACTTTTTATTGAAAGAAAAATAATGCAACACATTCTACACGGTACTGATGGGAGCGCATCCTCATAATTCTGGAAGGAAATCCAAAAGAAGTGCATTTAAACTCAATTATTTTAAGTTTTAAACATGTTTTTCTCCTTGGGTTCTGCCTTTCAGGTTTTTCCCTCCAGCCAAATCTTAAAACTGTTGCAGGAGAAATCCTTAAATAAGATTTTGATGGTTCTGCTGTGCAAAGCTCTTTTGTCAATCTGATAAAGCAGCTTTTAGATTAGAAAGCTGTGCTGCCTCTGGAGGTGCCTAAACATCCTGATGTTCTGTATCTTCTGTTCTTCTAGTTATGCAGTGACTGTCCAGGAGTCGTACGCTCATCCTTTTGACCAGGTCTACTATACTCGCTGCACCGACATCCTCAACTGGTTCAAATGCACCAGACACAGGTATGAACATTGAGAGAAATCTTCCAGAAATATAAGATATTTTTGTCACAGACTGCAGATGATGATTATGTTCATCATGAGCCCATAAGAATCCATGGTGACGTGTGTGTCATCAACAAATTATATATCCTAAAATGGGTCCAATACAGCAACGGTTCGCAGCCTCTGGTCCGCGGACCGATAACAGGCCACAAATAAATAATTTATTTATTTAATCTTCCGCATATCGGAAATGTATTTGAAAGAATCCCCACCTCCGCCCATGTGTCATACTATCGCACTTGACTATTCCTCCTTCATCTTTTACGGTAAGCTAGCAAAATTAATTGCAGGGAAACAAAAACAAGGGTGACATTCCTTCTGTACTTCAATGAGTTTGTTTTGGTGTGATAGTACTGTTAGTAATGTGTGTCACAGTAAAAGTTTTTAGTCCTTTATTCAGACTACATTATTACGTCTATGTCAGGGGTGGGCAATTAATTTTTACCGGGGGCCGCATGAGCAACCCGAGCACTGCTGGAGGGCCACACCGACAATATTTCAATTAAATTTTGCACAAATTATTTTTGATATACCGTAAGATAGATAATAATAATAATAATAATATTTTCATTTAACCTAACTTATCTTTATACAAAAGCAGATGGCTTTTGATGGTTTTATTTTTAACACTTTCTTACACAACACTTCCTGATGTATATTACAATACAAAAATTTCAATTTCTGTCACTTCATCCTGCATCCTCTTTGTTGTGAACGTAGCACGCCTGTAAGGTGATTGGCGAAGAAGGAGGAAGCGTTGCTGTTGCGGAAATGAGGAGTGAGGATTGGTTTTCCTTTTGGAAAGAACGAGATAAGTTGAGCTGTGTTAGTATAGCATGCTCAATAAAAGTTTAAAAAGTGCACCAGACTTGATGTGCACTTCTTCTGGACGCTACAATTGATGTCACAAGTGGGATGAAATGCCTCCCAGTTCGCCTTGCCATCAAACCTGGGAGTCTTCATTGAGGGCGGAATTCCCCCCGTGGCAAGCAGCGTGGCTGCACCTGTAAACGCTGTCTCTCTCTCTCTCTGTCTCTCTCTCTCTTTGCGGCGAGCTCCTCACGTGGCACGTACCTCCCGATGACGTAGCACACAAACAGTGCAGTATGCACAAAGTTTTACTTCTGACACCAATTGTAGCGTCCAGAAGAAGTGCACAGCAAGTCTGACGCAATTTTTAAACTTTTATTGAGCAAGCTATACTAACACAGCTCAACATATCTCGTTCCTTCCACACGCACGTCTCCTCACTTCTCATTTACACAACTCAAGAAGACAACATCTACTTCAGCAGGTCATTACACTATATTCTTTAAACACAGCAACGTGTGTACCACAAATAAGCACACAGCTTTACCTTTACTTGGCAGTCCATGTCTTTTTGAAAACACGCCATTCGTCATCAACTTTTCTCTTTTTAGCGTCTCGGGGATAACCGGGCATCACTTGTCGCTGTGCGCCTTCCCTCACAGGACATACGCACATATAACACTTTTCAAAATAAAAGCAGCACAGTTGTATTGCACGCACGACAAAGATGTTTTTTTAAATGTATTTTGTATTTGTGATTGCCGCTGCGCGCACGAGCATACGTCCACACGGAAGTAATACAAATAACGCTTTTCAAAACAAAAGCAGCACCGTTGTATTGCACACTCGAAATAGATACTTTTTAAAATTGATTTTGTAATTTATAATTGGCCTCACGCGGGCCGGACAGGGACGTACAAAGGGCCGGATGCGGCCCGCGGGCCGCAGAATGCCCAGGTCTGGTCTATGTCAACTATCCACAAATTCCAAACACTTGAGTTAGACCAGGGGTCTACAACCCGCGGCTCTTGTTGTGGCTCCCTCAGATATTTATTTTAACCCGGAGTGAGAAAATTTAGCATTTATAAAAATAGGTATATAATTTCCGACTGTCTGTGAGGCCGTGAGTGTGCTCAGGCTGAGTTTTGCAGCACAAGGAAGGCAAGTACAAGAGACTAGAAGCCTGTGTGTTCAGTTCAGCTTTTCAAGTGTGCAACCCCTTAGGTAAACTAACCATGAATGCCTGCCAAAAAAGAAAAGTGAAAAGGAAAAAGAGTTTAATTTCACATAAACAGATTGCTTTTGTTATGGTTCACACTCGTGTTGCTTCTCCTCCTGCTGTGCGCCCTAACGAGCGCACCGCGGGCCACGCCCACAAGCGCTCTCTCTCCGCTGCGGGCGTGCCTCCGAGTTGTGTGTCTCGTCATCTTGGACCTCCTGTGGATTCCCCCTTGCCTTCCTGGACTTCGACCTCACTCCTGCCCACCGATCCCAATGCCACGCTCCTGTCCTCGACCATCCGCCTGCCTTCTGATGCTCGAGCCTGCCTTGCCCTTATTGGACTTCCACCTGGATCTCAGCATGCACTCGCAACCACGCTCAGATAAGGGTCTCACACTTAGTCACACTATATCTCTTAGGTTTAATTACACACTGTAGAGGTTGATTTAAGGACATAATTCACCACACCTGTTACTTGACTTTGTCATCTTTATTCACTGTACTGTTAGATTGTGCACATGACAATGTTGTTCTTGCCTAACATTCATATATGCAGTTAAGAGCGGGTAATTCGGCGCGACCCCTTTAAGTGGCCGTCAGGAGATTCTCCCAAAGGTGGGGGTTTGTTGTTCCCGCCATTTTTGAGTGTGCGTGATGTTGGCGTTCATTCTGGTTTTGGAGGAATAAACGACGCACACGTTTTAGTGTGTCAAACGATACTTAAAGTTGTCTTGCTTTCACGCTACAAGCGCACCAACACCACACTTACACACTAATCTGTCATTAAACACGCTGACAGCTAACGGCATCATCACCTCTCTGCCGTATTCTTCTCCCGCTGTCCCGTCACAGTACGTTCTGGCCATGACAGAACCAGATGGCAAAGACATGACGCGTACCCCGCTCACCTCCCGAGCCTCCCCCATCCACAGTGTCGCGGTCATGCACATGGCAATTGTTGCGTTGACCAGCATTCCTCCAATTACCACTTTGCTAGACCCCCTTTAGTGACGACCAAATTCCCAGGGTAAGCTACACCCAACTATTAGTTCACTCGTCAATGAAACTGCCCGTCACGGTAATCGAGACACAATGGCCTGAGTTGACCACTTATTTACAATTTTAATGCAATGGCAGGCTCGGCAAAAATGCAATCAATCTATCAAAATCACCAATCTGTGCCTGGGATTACAAAACAGTGTTTGACTTACAGACTTCAGGACAGACTCCTAAAGCAGATTTTATATAAAAAGGCTCTGCTCACCTTGTATTGGCCATTTGAGTCTGTCCAGAAGATTGCAAGAAGTCATCAATCAACAGCGTGCCATCTCGGACGAAGCCCCCAAATTGTTGCGTTGACCAGCATTCCTCCAATGGGGAATTCAAATTGCTAGTCTCTCCCAGATTCTTTTCATGGCAATAAGCTGATGTTTATATTCAATCAACAGGCAGTAATTGGTATTTTGTGGTTTATTCTCCAAGCTTAGAGGACAAACGTGAGACCAATCCAGCACACCCGCGTTCCCTCGCCTGGTCTAGCTCGGTCTCTTTTCCAACTCTCGGAAGTGCTGTGATTTTCTCCTTCCTCCCCCTCCCCACCTGCTGTTTCCCCAGTCTAGCTGTGCTCCTTATCTTAGGAATGTAATGGCAGTGTCAACAAAGAGAATAAACAGCGCTCTGACTCTAACCAAGGACACTCGAATCCAAGCACTTTGTACCACACGAGACATTAGCTGATGTAAATATGACTATAGGAGTTTTTAGAAAGAAGTAACACTTAAATATGGATATGATTCTGATCTGCTTCCCACACACTCCAGCAGCACCAAGAGTGCTTTTGCGTACTGGATAACAAACTGGATGCTGCTTTTGCTAACTTGTTGGCTCGACTGCACTTGATTTCCCCGTGCTCTTCCGCTCCGCCGCCGCTCGAGCGAGCCGCCTCCGCCACCTCCGCCCCATGCTGCCCCCTTCATCCTGTGAACTGAAGATCGCTAGTCCCAGAGCCTTTGAAGGGGATTTTGAGCTTTGTCGTGGCTTCCTGGTCCAGTGCGACATGGTTTTTCGTCACCAGCCCTCCCATTACACTTCTGACGGGGCCAAGATAGCTTTCATTTTTTCACTGTTGACCGGAAGGGCTGTCCAGTGGGCCACAGCATCTGTTGACCGCCACCTTGGTCTCAGCACGGACTTTGTCGCTTTTTGTTCTGAGTTCCGGGCAGTTTTTGATCATCCCGCCGATGGAGGAGACGCCGCCTCACGTCTTCACTCCCTCTAGCAAGGCTCTTGTTCTTTTGCAGACTACACCCTCGAGTTCCGCACCCTGGCCGCCGACAGCGGGTGGGATAATAAGGCCTTGTTGAGCGCCTACCGTCGGGGCCTCTCAGAAGCTATCAAGGACGGATTGTTGCGAGACCGACCGGCCACATACCATGACCTCATCCAGTTGGCCCTGCTCATGGACCAAAGGCTCAAGGAGCGGGCAGCAGAACGAAGACTCGCAGCCCGTGAGAGAACCAGACGGCCGGCGTGGGAGACTCGGACCGATTCCTACTCCCCTACTGCTGCCAGAGATCGGGCTGAAGATGCCCACTTGGCGGACCAGTCTGGGGTTTTTCCCACACCTACCAGAGGGGTGGAACCCATGCAGTTGTGCAGGACACGACTTGCCGCGGAGGAACGGGAGAGGAGGTTCCGGCAGCGCCTCTGCCTCTACTGTGGCTGTGCGGGTCACGTGATCCAGACCTGCTCCGCACAACCAAAAGATCAGGCTCACTAGTAAGGGGAGTACTAGTGAGCCACAACACCTTTCCCCAGGGTCGCAGTGATCCTGGCATTGTCTTCCTCGCAACATTACCTTGGAAGTCGAAGAGTCTGAAGGTGGGAGCCTATTTGGACTCTGGAGCAGATGAGAGCTTCATGGACCGGGATTTCGCCTAGCTTCTGCCCCTGGACAAATCCTTACCAGCTCAGGCCTTGGATGGGCATCCCCTGGGACCCATCACCCAACCGTACAGCACTAGTCACACTAACTCTGTCAGGTAACCACACGGAGCAAATCAGCTTTTTGATCCTCAACGCCCCCGTCACTCCGCTTGGCCTCGGACTGCTCATTTCCTGGATCTCACTGAGGATCCTAGCCTGGAGCACGGCATGCCATGCTAACTGCCTCAAGGCAGAAGCCTCTGTCTCTGAGAACCCTAAGCTCAGTTCATCCCCATCGGACCTATCTGGAGTACCTACGGTCTACCATGATCTTGCTGCAGTATTCAGTAAGACGCAGGCACTATCTCTACCGCCACACAGACCCTACGATTGTGCCATCGACCTCGTGCCCGACGCTGAACTACCTTCGGGCCGCCTCTACAACCTCTCCATACCCGAAAAGAAAGCCATGTCAGACTACATCACGGACTCTCTAGCCTCTGGTATCATCACTCCCTCCAAGTCCCCGGTAACCGTAGGCTTCTTCTTTGTCATTAAGAAGGATGGGTCCCTCCGACCCTGCATTGACTACCGTAAGCTCAACCTCATCACAGTGAAGAACCGGTATCCCTTACCCCTCATGAGCTCCTCCTTCGAGCCCCCTTGCTCCCGCTACTGTCTTCACCAAGTTGGACCTCCGTAATGCTTATCATCTCGTCCAAATTAGGAAGGGGGACGAGTGGAAGACGGCCTTTAACACACACTTGGGCCACTTTGAGTATCGGGTCATGCCCTTCGGCCTGACCAACGCCCCAGCCGTCTTCCAGGCCTGAGTAAACGACGTGCTGAGAGACATGCTTGAGAAGTTTGTGGTCGTCTACCTAGATGATATTTTGGTCTTCTCTCACAATAGGACCAAGGACCTCCACCTCCCGATCTCCTCTCAGAAGCTAGCACCACGTTTCGTTGTACCTTATACAGTCAAATCCAGGATCAACCCTGCCACAGTTTGCCTGGACCTCCCTCATTCCATGAGATCCCACCCACAGATTCCACGTGTCTCAGGTCAAACCAGTAGCAAGCAGTTCACTGTAGCCCCCCATCCCTGCATCCCCTCCGCCTAGGGTCCTCGAGGATGGGGACCAAGTGTGGACCGTCAGGGAGATTCTCAAGGTCCAACGACAGGGAAGAGAATGGGTCTACCTTGTGGACTGGGAGGGTTATGGACCTGAGGATAGATCATGGGTTCCGGCTTCTTACATCGCCGACCCCTCCCTTCTTGAGGATTTTTACCAAACTCACCCTGAGGCACCCCGAAGCTCGCCGGGAGTCTCGCATAGGGGGGGGTCCTTTTATGGGTCACACCACCGACCACGACGGACTTCACCTGGATCTCAACACGCACCCTCAACACCTTCTGGCAACCACGCTCAGATAAGTCTCACACTTAGTCACACTATATCTCTTAGGTTTAATTACACACCGCACTTACACACTAAGCTGTCATTAAACACGCTGACAGCTAACGACGTCATCACCTCTCTGCCGTCTTCTTCTCCCGCTGTCCCGTCACAGCTTTTCCTGTAAAATAAAAAATGAAAAGGATCAAAATCTTTAAACGTTTAGTAGCTGTGTTACGTCTTGTGGCTTTATACTATTTTTTCTTAAGTGGAAGAGACGGTGAAGTGTCTCTTTTGATAGTAAAGGTTGCAGGCCCTTGAGTTAGACCCTCCCCTTCTGCTACTACCGAGATGGCGATGAGTAAGAGGGGTCAAGGTGCTTCACAAGCACCAAAGACTTACTTTGTTCAAAGGTCATTTTTAATAATTCTAATGCTTTAATAATTATAATGTAACTGAGATAGGCTCCAGCGACCCCGAAGGGAATAAGCGGTAGAAAATGGATGGATGGATGATCTCATTGTCCTATATTTATTACATCAATTCATATAAAACAAGCTATTAATACTATTACACCCCCAGTGTATTTCTGTAAGATAATACATTGGATTTATAATATCGCTGTGGAGTATGTATCTTTTCTGGCTTTCACCCTTTAAACGGGCTCTATTGTACAAAACCAACTTTTATTACCTACAGTATGGGTACCTGTTTTTGTGTATTTGAGATCTGCATAAGTCCCGAAAATTTGAAATCAAATGATGGCGGTGATATTTATAAAACAATCTTGCCCTCCTTCATACTTCCTCCAAACAAGTCATTTGGAATTTTCCCCAAAAGTGACATGTTTCCCAATTTTTGCATCAGAGGATATTACCACATATGGTATATGTTAGGGTTGTCGCGATACCAATATTTTGGTACTGGTACCAGTACAAAAATGTATTTCGATACTTTTTGATACTTTTTTTAATAAAGGGGACCACAAAAAAATTGCATTATTGGCTTAATCTTAACAAAAAATCTTACGGTACATTGAACATATGTTTCTTATTGCAATCGAAGAACAATTGTGTCCTTAAAATAGTGAACATACTAGACAACTTGTCTTTTAGTAGTAAGTAAGCAAACAAAGGCTCCTAATTTGTCTGTTGACGTATGCAGTAACATATTGTGTCATTTCTCATTCTATTTTATTGTCAAAATTATAAAGGACAAGCTTTAAACATTTGTTATTAATCCATTTGTTCATTTACTGTTAATATCTGGTTATTTTCCGTTTCAACATGTTCTATCTACACTTGTGTTAAAATGTAATAATCACTTATTCTTCTGTTGTTTGGATACTTTACATTAGTTTTGGATGACACCACACATTTAGGTATAGGTCCAATACCAAGTAGTTACAGGATCATACATTGGTCATATTCAAAGTCCTCATGCGTCCAGGGACATACTTACTGAATTTATAAACATAAAATGAATTTAAAAAGAGTAAAAAGGTTTTGTGACGATAAAAAATGTAGATGTAATCATAGTAGTATTGACTAGATATGCTAGTGAACTTGATATCATTACAATGGATGTCAGGTGTAGATCCACCCATGGCATTTGTTTACATTCAGGCGCGCTGCTTTTGTTAGCGGTGACGCTGGTGAGCTGTTGTATCCTCCTACGGTGTGTAGTGAAGCATGTTTAGCTATTCCTCATCCTGCAGAGATGATACTTGTAAGAAACACACTTTATTCGTCGCCATGGAGGTGAAGATTAGTGATTTAGAAGTAGCTAAAACACTGCCGACTGCGGATGGATGTTAACTGCTAGCTAGCTAGCCATGTCTTAAAGCACTTCTTCCTGAGGGCATTACCGTGTTATAACTTCACCTTTATCCTCAGTTTTTAGGCCAAAATACGTCCATTATCCCTTTTCTGTCTACACACCGTGTGTGCTTGTAAGTACTCCGTGATTGTAAGCTGCCGAACATGCTCCTCTGCTTGTAAAACCAGCAATGTCATGATGTGACGGTGCGCCGTCATGCCCGTAAAAAAAATAAAAAAATAAAAAAATTGGGAGCTGGTACTTTTCAAACAGAGTATAGTACCGTTTTTGATTCATTAGTACCGTGATACTATACTAGTACCAGTATACCGTACAACCCTAGTAGAGGTTTACCCAAAGCGCTTTGCGAGTCCGTCATTATAGTGATGTAGTCAATAAACTCCTTCTTTTTCACTGTCCTCTTGTGGGGCAGACTGGCTCGTACATGCACATGCATCCTCCACTGTTGCCATTTCTAATACAAACGTGTGTATAGTTCTAACTTATATCTGTCAGTAGACTTGCTATGGATGACGGTGAGAAGAAGCTGTCGAAGTGGAGGCACATAAATAAGACCTCCCACAATACGACGCATCCTGAAGAGACAGTTAGAAAGCAGCTTGAAGATGGTCTGCAAAACGTAATCTATGCAAAAGTTTGATCAAAGAACCACCATTACATGTTATGTAGACCACAGGGAAGGGTTTAATTGGAAAAAACAAATCATAATATGACCCCTTTAAAGGGGAACTGCATTTTGGGGGGGAATTTTGTCTATAATTTACAATTGTTATGAGACACAAGAATACATTTTGTTTTTATTTTCATTGCAAAAAGTGCCAACACTAATCTAGTTACATTTTGTGACTTGAATATTAACCAAGTATTAGAGATCTTGTTATTATAAGCGCAAACGTTACTGACCTACATTTAGCGGCGCATTGATCAGAGAGAGGTAACTTCCCTATGCTGCTGTATTAACATCATGAGCTGGTGAGCTGCTTTTTCCACTCGGACTTTGTGAAACGTAATTCTAGATTATAAATCATGCCTCTCATCTTGATAGTAAAATAACGTGGACATAAACTGATAAGTTGGTAAACTTTGACAACCAACTTACATGGTGACAAAACGACCCAAGAAAGACGCTGGTTTGCCCCCAGCTTTTTTTCTTTAACCCCTTGTGAGGATTATGAGTCATTCTTCATCTAAACGGAAATATATCAACATCCCAACAGTCGGCATCCCAATTAGAGCAGACATTGTACAGTAAGTGATTTTTTTTAATGTTTGTTGGCTCTCATGAAGTCTGCATGAGTTGTAGTCAGTGTTGTAGTTAAAGGAAAAAGTGAACGTTGTGATGTGTCAATAAAAATAAATGCGCCGCCATATGCCTTAATAAGCAATATACGTAAATATTACATGTTATTATAAATGTGCCTGTTACTACATTACATATGTACTTACAGCGTGTATATAAAACCTTGTTGGAAGTGTTTGGATGTTTTTTTAAAGTGCTTTATGGGCAAAATTGAGTGGTTCCTATAGGCTCCCTTGTAAGCTGACATGTATTTACTAGTTAGGAATGAAAAATACGTGTGCTTGTCTTACATAATGATTGTAAATGACAGACAAAATGCAGTTCCCTTTTAAAATTAATATGGAAAACCTGATGTGATGTAATTGTTACTGTAGCAAAAATGCTAAAATGCCACTCAATTAATGTTTAAATTATTGTGAATTAATATAATTTATTTTGTTCAATTCATAGTACATTTGTAATTTCAAATAAGGAGAAAAATGTTTTGGTTATTATGGATCATTTAGCCCCCTCATTTTTAATTAATATTGTTTTCACGATCTATCAATTAATTCAAGAAATGTCAGGGATTTGTAAATTACAGCCATCATAATGCAAAAGAAAAAAAGCCTGAATTTGGTCTTTTATTGTATCAAAAGTTGCCATCAATGAACCATATTTTGTTGTCAGCGTCCCTCCTGCTGTGTACTGTAAATAGTAGAGTAGTTCTGTAAGTGAGGGTTTCAAACAGTTTACTTGCAGTTCAGCCCTGGCTAATGTGGTCATTTTGATGAAGGACTGTCAGCGCATTGGCTTTAATGAGCACATTAAGCTTAACAACCACCAGTTAAGCTCCTTCAGCAAAGCTCTGAGTCATTGAACTTAAGGGGGAAAATGGCAGAAAACACCATCGTCCTTGAGTGAGTAAAAAAAAGACTCCCTTGGACATTTAGTGAGCCACTATCATCTTTTCCAAAATGACAGATTTTATTAAGTTTTTTCCAGACTTCATTCTGAATACGTTCCATAACATTTGATTTTGCTTCTTCAAGGGTGTCATAATTATATGTATATTTTTTACATGAAAACACTTTCTTGTGATCTACATAACATGTAAAAATTTTGCATAGATTTTGTTTTACAAGCCGTCTTTAAAACGCTTTCTGACTGTCTCTATAGAATGCACTGTTTTGTCACATGGTGCGTTCCATTTACCTCGGAAGTTAGTAATGACGTCACAGCAAAGTTATGAAGTTGTCAAAATGGCCACATCCACAAAAGCTATTTTTGCGTTTTTCTTATCAGAATATAAACAACTTATAGAAAAAATATGCACTCCTTCTGCAACCTGCAAACACGGTGATGAAGAGGAATCACAGACATTATTGCTGTCAATGTAGCGTGTATAAAACACATTTTTACTTAGACTACAGTAACATTACTATTTACTAACGTCCAACAATAAAACGTATATGGCTGATTTAGCGCGGCAAAATATAACCAGAAGTGCTAATACCGGATATTACAGAAGTTTCTATTATTGTTTACACTTAGAGCAGAGATCTTTGAAGCAAACTTGGGGGGTGGTGAGGACTGTCCGACTTTCCCAGAAGGAAATCCAACCTCGAGGGGCGTTCCAGTTGAAATTTCCGATTAGAAACGGGGAAATTCCCACTTCCCAGTACAAATGGAACCCACCATTATTTAGTCCTCCTCCAGGCCTAGTACCTACAGCTGCGTTTCCACCCTGTCATCCATGTTGTAGGTTTTAGCACATTCATATCAAGTCTACTGACAAATATAAGTTAGAACTACATGCTACTTTTTATTAGAAATGGCAACAGCGAAAGATTTTAGCATACAGTACATGTGCATGTATGAGTCAGTCTGCCCCACAACAAGAAGATGGAGAAAAAAAGGAAATTATTGACTACAACTTTGGTTTACAATTGGATAAAAATGTCGGACTTTCGCAAAGCTCTTTGGGTGAAGCTCTAACTTAAGGGGATATTCACTGACATGACTATGGCAAAATAGGTCACAATCGTCTCATATTCCAAACGGCTCATTTGGAGCAAGCTTAAATACAAAAAAATGTGTACCATTAGGTACACATCAAAGAAAAAATTGGTTTTGCATAAGGGCCCCTTTAAATGTTTACTCAGATGAGGTTTGGCGCATGAGTTGATGAGCCTTCAAATGTTGTGAGGAAGAGTTGCTACTTCACGACACAATTCGGATGTTTTGTTTCCAAGTTGCAAGGTTTCATTAAAATGTAAAGACGACAACATACGTATAACTGGCAAAATTGGGCAAAATAAGCACTTGATTTTCTAAGTTTATTACCTGCTTTACAAAGATATGTCTAACAGTCCAAATTTCTTTTTAGGTAGGTAGGTTTATTTGAACAGAGAGAATGATTATAAAATCAGGGGAAAATTACAGCAAAAAGGTATAATTTTAATGAGAAAAATATGAAATGTTGATAAAAATAATGGATACAAACACAAAGATTTGTCTTTAAATATACGTATAATATTTCTTTAACCTGTTTATTAGTCTATTCCGTTACAAATTACACAATGATATCCAAAACCCCCACCCCTCTATTGTCTTTTTTAGTTTTTACGAACCAATCCATATCACAATTGAAAACTGAGTTTTCAGGGGAAAAATATACAGATTTTAGTTTTGGACAAAAACGTGCATCCTTACTTTCAGGAGAGATATTGGTCAGAGAAACAACCTCAAAGCAGAATGTTTCCACCTCCGTTTGAGATTATACCCAACAGTCTCTGCCTACAAACCTGTTAAAATCACATTTTTCTAAGCTTCGTCAGATTCATTAAGATGTGGATCGGCAATGTTTAGACGTGCCTACATATGTGTCTTCTTGAGCAGGGGGATCTTGCGGGCACTGATGATGTCAATCCATTACAGCAAAGTGTTTCACTTGTCATGTTCAGTTAGGTGTGGAACCTAAAATACAAAGACAGAGGCAGCTTGTACAGAAAATAAAGTTATTTATAACTTAGTTTACGCAGAGCAGGAAAGTTCAATCAATCAATCAATCAATGTTTATTTATATAGCCCTAAATCACAAGTGTCTCAAAGGGCTGCACAAGCCACAACGACATCCTCGGTACAGAGCCCACATACGGGCAAGGAAAAACTCACCCCAGTGGGTTCACAAGAACAAAATAACAGGAATTTTAATAACAAACAAAAGACGACGGTGCCACTGGGTATAACTAAATGCACACTGAAAACCTAACTATTAACAGGGGAAGCATTGGCGGCACAGGAGGAGGCACCACAGAAGGACGCACAGGGGAGACTCACTTTTAGCTTTATTTTACATTTAATTTCATTTGCCGGTGTTAATAAATATACAGTAAGGGCCAGTGTTGGTCATCTTACCTTAAAAAAGTAATTAGTTATACTTAAAAATTACTTCTCCCAAAAAGTGAGTTAGTAACTCAGTTACCTCATTGTAAGAGTAACAAGTTACTCAGAGACATTTTTTTCATTTTATTTTTTTTATATGCTACTACGTTTAATAACATCTTTTATGTCAAATATATTTATGTTAACAGATCGAAGAATAAAAACACTATATAGAGTACATTAAAACATTTGGCATTCATCAGAACTCAATAGATTGCAGTTTGCCATATGATATTTATATAAATAAAAATGTGTTATCTGTATTATTAGAATAGTCCTTAAAGTAACACCATTAAATATTGAAAGTACAAAGCACAATACAGTACCACAAATGAAACGTGGGTAAAAAAGACTCAAAAGAGCATTTGGCCTTTAAGTAGTGCACTTCGCTGCACCTGTATACCAAAATACAGCCTGAAAGAACTTTAAATAAAACTGTTAGCTAGTTTTGGGCAGATAAGTCACATGCATTCAAGTAACACTTTTAAAAACATTCCTGGATGACATTTTGACAATAAATTGCATTTGTGCATAAATATTGTGTTTTTTTTTCTTTAGCTCCTTTTGATAATGCAACAGGGTTCAAGGCAGACATAAATGAGAGGGCAGTCAGAAGTGTGAAGGGGGCAACAGATCATGCTCCAACACTTTTTTTCCCCATGCGAAAACAGTAGTAACATTGCTGTCTTCTTCATTGAATTTGGTCATGAGCCACCGTGTGTCCAACTCCAACCTGGAGAAGTGGACTGCATTTCGTCAGCTATATCCTTCATCCACATTTTATCAATCATCACGTTTATCTTAACTTGATGGCATAATTCATAAATGTAATGTATCTGGAGATAATTTCAACTTCCTCATCTGACAAAGAGAAGCATCTGATTGGCTCTACTTCATCGCTAACTCCAACAAGTCTCTCATATTTGACGCTAATAAAGAGCTGTGATTGGATATATTCTGAATTTGTCCCACCCATCTACAACATTAAATTAAATATGATAGGATTTCGTTCTTGTCAACATTTTCGTCAACACTGGTTCACTGAGGGCTGAGGGGAAGCGTGTGTGTGTTCGTGTGTGCACGGACCCACGGAGGGACAACGAAGAGGGAAGATGGTACTAGTGTATCGTGTCCCCTTTTCAGCAAATTTCTCCGATACTGCCAATAATAATGTCATCACCTGTGCTCTCTGTTGTGCAGCCGAAACCTGATATTTTGCGCTTCATTCAACCAAACTGTAGTAATGCACCACTTCACATTCTCAGTAACAGCAATGGCGTTGCAACGATGGGAACGATAATTAATTAGATTACTTGTTACTGGAAAAATAACGCCTTCAGTAACACCGTTATACTCTAACGGCGTTATTATTAACACTGGCAAGGGCCTGATTTACTAGAGGTTCACGTTCACTAAAACACGTGCAAACTTGATCTGCTTTGATGTACTATACGGGTATTAAGTGGATTGCGTCTCTTAAAAGGTGCCATATGTAATAATTTCATGTCAAGTTATCATTAAATGGCCCTGATATGTAAAAAGGCATTAATAAATCATGTCCTTTCCAATCCCTTTATAACTGATAACGGTAGTTCAGCCGGGATATGCTCATTTCAAAATTAGATTTACAGCCCCGAAATATTGGTATTGTTTTCATTTTGATGCCACCTCCTCCACCGTTTGACCAATTAGAAAGTCCATGAGTGTCTCACATCCAGCATGCCAATTACGCACCGCCATCTTCGTTGAGCTATTACCACTGGTAAAGTTACTAAACATGTCAAACCTTTGTAAATCTAAAAGGCGTCTGTACGATTCTCAACTTATTCATGACAAAGCCAGGAAAAAAACAAGGATTTTTATCGGGGATGCCTTTGAAAGATGGAGACGATTGAAGGCGGAGAATATTTTTTCATCTGACGCCAAATTTAGGCATTTACGTTTTCTTATTATTTGTAATAAATGGAAATGGACATTTGGTATGTAAACTATATTGTCCAAGACAGTCTATGATCTTGTCTAACAAAGCTAGTATGTCCGTGCAACGAATGCTTAGCATGCTAGCCCGGTCAATGACACATCGGCATACAGTGCCTATTTCATTCTCAATATGCTGATACGCTGAGGAAATACCTAAAATGTGGCATAATTACTTGGTAAACTATCTTGCAAGAAGCATAAACAAGAGAAACCTACAGCGTAGGACTAGTTGATTGCTATTTGAAGTTCCTTGGAGTAGGATTCGGATTTGGCTGCGTATCTGGCAACCTCAGTCAGGGAGAGTGGGAGGGAACTACAGAATTTTGACTGTGATTGCAGTACCATTTCTGGCCACATTACTACATATGGCACCTTTAAGTGAGCAGAATAAGGCATGCAATCCATTTTGCATCTCTGTCTTCATTAATATGCAAAATACAAGCTGATCATCAAAATGCCCACATTACTAGGAAGAGAAAATACAAATATATAGTACCCAGCACGCACAATTTGATTTATCAACACTCATCACTGTTTTTGGAGCACTATTTTGCATTGTATTGAGCACATCTGAAAAGGACGCGCAAACTGACACAGGTCCACACACGGCTGCGAGAGAAGAATACTCGAGGACAGAGAATCCTCCGTCCTACGTGTACATTTCAAAATATTTGGATAGTCAAAAATACAAATTTAGACACATTCTCTGTTCAGCAACATTCTTGTATAATATCATAGCTGCTGGATAAAAGGGGCTGATTAAAACTAATTCAATTGATGCAATATTTTTTAATGATGTTGTTTTTTTTCCCACATAGATTATATATTACTAACATACATCCTATATAATAAAACTTCTTGAAGTATGCATTTTTTGCATCTTGAGCACAGTAGTGCAACCCCCCTCTTGTGCACTTTGAGCGGTAAAAAAAAAGAAACAAAAAGTGCCGTCAATGTGGATGCACTGCACGACTGCGTCTAATCTAAAATGCCCATAAAAAGTGGGAGATGTCTGCTGCTTGTTTGAGAACATAGCAAAACGCCACAGATAGGAGCATGATGATAACATGACTGAGCAGTAAATGAGTGTCTCTGTGGTGATACCCCAAAAAGTAGACACAAAATACTAATTTAAAGAAGGCGGTCTGAATTGCACATGCAATTAGTAGATCACACGCAACCCGCCCACAAATATTTCACGCTGTTTAATAGATTGCACATGCTATTTAATGCATTGCATTTATAAATCAGGCCCTAAGTATGTTATATAATGGTTATTTTTCTGTTAGTACAATACAGTAAAAATTAATCCTTTGTAAGCCTTGGTTGACGTAAACCTACTAACGACATTTGAATATGGGGTGGGCGGTGCCGTACGTATTAACCTTATACCTCATATTACCCTCGCCAAAAAGCACTCTTATCATTTCTTCTCAAACTGTCAACGAATCAGCAGGCAGTAGCTGTCTACTCTTGTCATCTCAACCAATCATCAGCATTACTCAACATCTCATCGCTTGTGTTTACTAATCCAAAGCTTACCGTCATTTCCCACTTCAGCGTGAGTTTATCATGGCAACCTGCGCATAATAGCCACATATCTATAGTGGCAAATTTTGCTACAGACAGGTTTGACTGTAGTTGTGAAGGATGATTAATTTATTTGAAAACTGGGACACATCTAGATAAACATTTTAATCATTTGACAGACCCACAAATCAGCAAATAGTTTGTATTGGAAACTTAAAAGTTGTACCTGAAAACTATACTTGTATTGTTGCTGGCAAACAGTTGCAGGATGAATTACTTTGCAGTACAGATTGGTGGCAGGGAGATGGAGGACCAAAAGCTTCACAGTATACATGCACTGTATGAGTGATTATGCTACATATAACTGTGACAAGCAAGCAGAGACTTGGTTGGTTGGTTAGCCTCACTTCCTGATGCCTCAAGATACGTGTTGGTGACTTGTAGTTTTTCCACACTACAAATACATATTGTTTCAGTTTTATATGTAACTTATTTTAAAATGATTACTATCTGGACATTTTTCCATTGAAAATTGAGGAATAGGTTCACTTCTGAAGGGTCAAATGCAATTTGTGTTTTAAGTGTTGCTGTTTGTGCATCTCAAAGAATTAGAATTGCTTTGAAGACTTCAATTCAAAAGTGATACATTCTATAGATTTCAGAGTTTCCTATATACCAGACCTGCCA
Source organism: Entelurus aequoreus (assembly GCF_033978785.1). NCBI lineage: Eukaryota > Metazoa > Chordata > Actinopteri > Syngnathiformes > Syngnathidae > Entelurus > Entelurus aequoreus. The sequence goes on from NC_084732.1 coordinate 60,905,946, forward strand.
AGTCTGGGATATTGCCCGTGACTACCGATATCCTGACTGAAGTTACAAATCTCCCAGATTTTGATGTTTAGTGTTTATAAATATTTTATAAACAATCGCTATTGCCAATGATAAGGAGGTGGTTAATAAACAATCACTGTAATAAAACAAAAAAACACACCAAAACATTTACAACTGTCTCACTTAAAGTGCATACTTTCCCTTCTGTCTTTCCAGCACTCAACCAATCACCAGTCAGGACATAATGACTATCAAACAGTAGGAAAGTACTCTAAAGCAGGAATAAACAACAATGGGTATTGTTATGAAGTCCACATTATCTCAACATGAGTGGAGTTTAAAAAAATATCTGTTGACATAAATACACATTCACCAGTCGTTATGCGTATTCTGTCCAGCCAGAAAAAATTATCACAAATGACTGGCACATAACACATCTGCTCACCAGTATAGTGATATATTAGATGTGCAATGATGTGTGTATTATCTTTATAATCAGCGCACAGGAGTCGTTTCACAGATCGACACCTGCTGCAATCCATACTGAGAGTCTTAACAGCACAGACGTACATTAATGATGTCTTTGCCAAGTATCGAGCTTATTGAGCTTAAACAAAAGTGCATGGAAGGAAGTTGACTGAATTGCAAACACCAAATGTTGGCAGCTCTGCTATACCTTCATTGGACCGCAACAAATAGATTTGGTGCTACGTGCTTGCCCTCGCTGTGACAGTAAATATTATAATTCACCTGGACCCTCATATAAGAAGCTTGAGTACACACAAGAACCTGCCATAAGCCCTTTTTCACAGCAGAGTTGGGATGTACCAAGACTGACGTTGACATGGAAATGTGCGCTTCCCGACGCCAACTCCATAGCTGCCGTGCGCACATTTCTACAGGTATTGGATAGACAGAGATGATTCTGGGTAACAGTTCACTTTAAAAAGTGCCAATTTTACTCTTCAGGCTGATTAATGAGCCCATCAAAAACATATAAACAATTAACCCCAAAGTTTTCCCCAATGCATTTAATGTTTCATATTCATATTACGGTAATATTTGTGAGGACATACACCAGTGGTCTCAAACATGCAGCCCGCGGGCCATTTGCGGCCCGCGAGACGTTATTGTGCGGCCCCCACCTTAATATGACAGTTTAATGTTAGTGCGGCCTGCGAGTTTTAAATGAATGGCGCTTAACAGCACAGGCGCTTAACAGCGCTGTGTGCGGAGCTGATGGAATCTACCAATCATTGTGTGGTATGAGGCTCTTGACAATATCGAGGGCATGCCATGATGGCACTGTCTTTAGTGTCCTCTAGAAATTGTCACCGCATCACCTTTTACTCCATACTAACAGCGTGATGGCTCAGACACATATTGTATGAGGCTTCTGCAGACAAATGCAAGGTATTGCAAGACATACTTGAGGAACAGCCACACATGTCACACTGAGGGTGGTCATATTATATTTTATTTATTTTTTAACACTGTTACAAATATGCGCCACACTGTGAATCCACAGCGAACAAGAATGACAAACACATTTCGGGAGAACATCTGCACCGTAACACAACATAAACACAACAGAACACATACCCAGAACCCTTTGCAGCCCTAACTCTTCCGGGCTACAAAAACACACACCTCAACCCCCCCCATCTCCCGAATTCGGAGGTCTCAAGGTTGGCAAGTAGGCATTGACGTCACTTGCGTGATGCAAGCAGAGAAACATTTTGCCGCTTTTCCATGACACCCGCACACGCTCTTCTTTCCTCCCTTCTTCCTCCCTCGCTCGCCCGCCTGCTCGCTCCCGCCCCCGCTGTAAACAGTCCGGGCGGGGCAGATGAGTGCTTTGATTGAGACTTTTATTAGTAGTAGTAGGTTGCACAGTGAAGTACATATTCCGTACAATTGACCACTAAATGGTAACAACCAAATAAGTTTTTCAACTTGTTTAAGTCGGGGTCCACTTAAATTGATTCATGATACAGATATATACTATCAGATATTCCAAAGCACTCCGCCGAAGGAGCGAGCGACAATACAAAAGTGTGGTGCACTGGACCCCAGCGCTGGGCGAATCAGACGTGTAACACGTTAGTGGTGCTGTTAGCCCGTTCGGGGCTAATTGTGCTACCGTAACTGTAAACTCCACGGCGAGCACCCCCCTGGCTCCAGACAGAGATGATTTTTGATGCAATATTTCTTTGTTGAGCACAAGGGGCACCCCGACGTGTCTTATTTCATTTAATTTAATTTAATTTTTATTTATCTCCTTCATTGATGTGCATCTTTGATCGATAGACAATTATACCTCAATTATTCAATTATACATTTACACACCAATGCCTGAGAAGGACCAGGATGAAGAAAAATCTTATATTTTTCTGCCCCCTTCAACATAATACGTAGTCTTACTTAATGATATCATATAAACCAACAATTACATCCAAATATAACGAAAACACACAAAAAAACACACAAAAAAACACAAGAATTGCAAAACTTCATGATGTACAAACCGAACAAAAAAAACAAAAGAAGTAATATACACCTCACGGGATGATACAAAACAAATACAAAACCAGGCAAAAAAAAAGTAAAATAATAAAAATAAAGCAAAATGTAAACACTTATGGCTGTCCATATGATATTATTGTTCTGTCTTTATATATTTTTTAATTTGGAATATATTTTTACAATCTTCTATGTCATTGTAAAGAGAATTCCATAGTTTAACCCCCACCACTGATATGCACATTTGTTTTAAAGTTGTCCTTGAATACTGATGTTTGAAATGACCTTTTCTTCTATGTTCTGTATTCTCAGAAGTGATGACAAACATTTTTTGTAAATTTGCTGGTAATGTTTTACTTTTAGCCTTAAACATAACACATCATGTCTGTAACTTTACTAGCTCCTGTAATTTCAATAAACCCGAATTAATAAATAATATGTTAGTGTGTTTTAAGTAATGTACTTTATGAATAATCCTTATAGCTCTTTTCTGTAGTTGATACAGAGAAAGTTGCGGTGCGCAATGAATACAATTTGAAACGTCATTATACAACTAGACATGCTGAGGAGTATGCAAAATACCAGGGAGATGAGAGAGTGAACCGGGTTGCAAATTTTAAAACCAGTCTACTGAGGCAACAAGATTTCATCAAGAAAGCAAGCGAAAAGAGCGATGCAGCAGTCAAAGCTAGCTACATGGTGAGTGAGATGGTTGCTAGGGCGGGAAAGCCATTCAAAGAAGGTGAATTCATTAAAAAGTGCATGTTAGATTTTTTTTAAAGAAATCTTTTCTTGCGGCCCAGCCTCACCCAGTTTCTGCATCCAGTGGCCCCCAGGTAAATTGAATTTCAGACCCCTGACATACACTATATAAATGTATCTAGGCGATCATTTCGGCTGTGAAAACGTGATCCTGTAACGATCCTTGGCCATGCAGCACTGGAGACCAAGGAAGAAGCTCTCCTGTGTTGTAATAATAAATGAAGTAATCAAACTTTCAAAGTCTTTCATATAATTTGTGATATGCTGGCATGTTTAAAAGTAAAATTCCATCCATTTTCTACTGCTTGACCCTATTGTTTTAACTCTATGGACTGGACTCTCACACTATTATCTAGATCCACTTGACAGCCATTGCACCGGTTGCAAAGTTTCTCATTGTTTCCCACTGGGTTGAGTTTTTTCTTGCCCTGATGTGGGATCTGAGCCGAGGATGTCGTTGTGGCTTGTGCAGCCCTTTGAGACACTTGTGATTAAGGGCTATATAAATAAACTTTGATTGATTGACTTTGAACAAATCCATCCATCCATTTTCTACCGCACTTGTCCCTCTCAGGATGGTGGGGGTGCTGGAAGGTTTTGTTTTGGTGTCACATGAAATTCTGATCTGGCTAATGTGAGCATGCTACTGTATGAACACATTTTGTTGTAAATTACACAAAATAGACTTGTCCAGGGTGTACCCCGCCTACCGCCTAAATGCAGCTGAGATAGGCTCCAGAACCCCCCGCAACCCCGAAAGGGACGAGCGGTAGAAAATGGATGGATAATTATATCAGGGGAAATCAGAGTCACCCACATTTTCTAAAGTTTTACGTAACATTGTCGTGACTATCTTTTTAAACGGGGCGCGGCACTAATTTCCCTGCGTCAGTTTTGCCCATGCACATCGACCTTCCTCTTCATTTTCTTCCTGACACGACCAGTTCTTTTTTTTATTTCATCCTGTGCTCAGTTCTCAGAGGTATTAATTGATTGATTGAAACTTTTATTAGTAGATTGCACAGTGAAGTACATATTCCGTACAATTGACCACTAAATGGTAACACCCAAATAAGTTTTTCAACTTGTGTAAGTCGGGGTCCATTGATTCATGATACCGATATATACTATCAAATATATACTAACATCATAATACAGTCATCACACAATATAATCATCAGAGTATATACATTGATTTATTTACATTATTTACAATCCGGGGTGTGGGATATGGGGGGGGGGGGGGGGGGCGGTTAGGTTTGGTTGGTATCAACACTTCAGTCATCAACAATCAGCATCAACAATTGCATCATCAGAGAAATGGATATTGAAACAGTGTAGGACTGACTTGGTAGGATAAGTACAGCAAGTAGTGGACATAGAGAGAGAGATCAGAAAGTATAAGAAAAAGTGTCTACATTTGATTGTTTGATTGTTTACACTTGATTATTTACAATCCGAAAAGGTATTATGTGGAAGGGAGGGTGTTAGTTTAGGGTTGTAGTTGCCTGGAGGTGTTCTTTTAGTACGGTTTTGAAGGAGGATAGAGATGCCTTTTCTTTTACACCTTTTGGGAGTGCATTCCATATTGATGTGGCATAGAAAGAAAATGAGTTAAGAGCTTTGTTAGTTCGGAATCTGGGTTTAATGTGGTTAGTGGAGCTCCCCCTGGTGTTGTGGTTATGGCGGTCATTTACGTTAAGGAAGTAGTTTGACATGTACTTCGGTATCAGAGAGGTGTAGCGGATTTTATAGACAAGTTGTTTTACTCTGTCCTCCACCCTGAGCCAGCCCACAAAGTGGGTAGGAGTGAGGTGTGATCTGGGGTGGAGGTCTAGAAGTAATCTGACTAGCTTGTTCTGGGATGTTTGGAGTCTAGATTTGAGGGTTTTGGAGGTGCTAGGGTACCAGGAGGTGCATGCGTAATCGAAAAAGGGTTGAACGATAGTTCCCGCTAGAATCTTCATGGTGCTTTTGTTGACCAGAGAGGAGATTCTGTAGAGAAATGTCGTTCGTTGGTTGACCTTTTTGATTACCTTGGTTGCCATTTTATCACAGGAAAGATTAGCCTCTAGAATGGAACCTAGGTAGGTGACCTCATCCTTCCTTGTGATAACAATGTCACCCACTTTTATAGTGAAGTCATTGACTTTCTTAAGGTTGATGTGGGACCCAAATAGGATGGATTCCGTTTTACCCAAGTGTATGGATAGCTTGTTGTCAGCGAGCCAGGTGCAAATTCTACAGAGTTCAGCACTGAGGATTTTCTCCACCTGTGACTTGTCCTTGCCGGATACCATCAGGGCCAAGTCATCCCCAAACAAAAACAATTCACAGTCGCATGCTGATGACATGTCGTTTATGCATATTAGGATCAGTAAAGGCCCTATTATACTGCCTTGGGGGACTCCACAGCTTACTGAGAGGGGGGGGGGGGCACGGTGCCGTTCACCTCTACCACCTGTTTCCTCCCCTCCAAGTAAGATTGCATCCAGCTCGATGAGGTTTTATCAAATCCGATTGCTCTGAGCTTATCCAACCATGTTTATTCCTGTCCTTTCTGATAACCGAAAAGTTTTCTGTCTCTATCTCTGAGTCAGAAACACTTTGATATAATTAGGTTTCAGAGAAACACAGTATTTTTACCTTCTTGTTGAGGAACATTTCTCTGATTTGGTCGAGTTTAGTTCCAGAGAGGCTGTTCACATTAAGGTGGATGATGTGTAGCCCACTGGAACCAAAAAGAGCATCAGAGTCCGCTGTATAGTGGTAATGTCCAGAAAAAGGAGGGATGGCCATGTTGGTTGTTATTAAGTTAAAGTTAAGTTATTGAAGATGAAGGGCAGTCCAGTTCTCTGTTTTGATGTAGAGGCTTGTGGGAGGAGGAGGGGGAGAAAGGCCTATTGTTCGTCAGCCAGGTGAAGGGGAGGGGGAGGGGCGGAGTTGGAGAGGGGGGGTCTGGTAGGGGGACGGGGGTGGGGTTTTTTTTCCGCAGGTTTTGGTGAGCGGCGGAGTTGGAGAGGGGGGAGCAGGTAGGGGGGGTTGTGGATTTGGCGGGCTTAGGTATACCTGAGAACAAAGACCAGGATTTGATGAAGAGGCCCCTGAATCCTGTATAGGCCATGGGTCCAGGCGCCGCGTCCCCGACCGTCTGGGACCGGGGAGAGACCGTGAGGAGCCCAGTTTCGCCGTCTCTGCTGCAGACCGGGGTGTTGTTGTCGACAGTCACCTTGTTGTCCGTCGTCGCACTGTCTGCCGCCGGACCGCTGTCTTCACCGGTGTCTGGGTCGTCATCCTCCGCCCCTTGTCCGCCGATCGCATCGATGAACGGGTGAAGTCCTCCATCGAGTCGCCGACCGCTGGAGCACAGGTGAGCTCGGGTTGAGATGAGCAAAAAGAGGCTGGCGTAGGTGGAGAGCTCATGTTTTTAGTATAGCTCCGACGAGGTCCCGTAGCTAAGTTAGCTACAATGGCGTCGTTAGCAGCAGCATTGCTAGGCTTCGCCAGGCGGGACAGCATTAACCGTGTGATTACAGGTCCAGGGTTTGGTTCGGTGTCTCCTGATAGTAGAAGTAATAGTAGTATTGTTGATCTTCAGTCTATCCTTCCAGTCAGGGGCTTATTTCTTCTGTTTTGATCTGCAGTTAAGCACGATGCTATCACGTTAGCTCCGTAGCTAAAGTGCTTCGCCGATGTATTGTCGATGAGATAAAAGTCAGAGTGATTGTCCATTTCGCATTCACGACTCTCATTTTCAAGAGGGTAAAGTATCTGAGGTGGTTTAAAATACAAATCCGTGATCCACAATAAAAAAAGGAGAAAGTGTGGAATCAAACGACCGCTACCGTGGGAGGGAAAAAAGATGCGACTGCTCCCCATGACGACTACTGACCTATTGACATGACATGACATGACGTGACTGACATGGCAATGTCAGGCTGATAGTCGCTTTGTCTTTGCTCGAAGAGTGAGAAAAAAGGACCTCCTACTGTTTTGTGATTTGTCATATTTTGCCGAGCTCAAGCACATGGCTACTTACAATATGATTTGGGTGTGTGTAAGGGGGCGTGGTCTGAGCGTGCCAAGCCATGCACACGTCTGCACCCACTTCCAAGTAGATTGCAATGGGACAGCAAAATGTGCTCGGATTTTTGCGTGCGAACAATTTAATACATCTGAATTTTTACTTGCTTGCGCCGTTTTCTGGATTTGAACCTACATCTATTTTCAGTAGGAAAGCCACTTAACTGTTGTTACATGATATATATATACATATATGTATATATACTGTATATATACTGTATATATATATATATATATATATATATATATATATATATATATATATATATATATATATATATATATATGCATATATATATATATATATATATATATATATATATATATATATATATATATATATATATATATATGCATATATATATATATTCCTTGCGCACTATTATTATTATCGGCGGTCACTCGAACGAGTATGACGATCCTCCTGGTAGGGGTGTATCCCTTTATGGAGGATGCCTGTGCGTGACTTTGTTTTACGTGGGGAGACTGGTGCACAGACAGTCACCACATTGACAGAATCGGGTCAGGGTCCAGTGGCATGGAGTCCAAGACAACTGGGGACCCTTTTCTGCTGCAGCCTTCTACCGCCTTCGCAGCCATTGTGGTAGTTCTTTAATATACCGTCTTTCGCCTGCTCTGCCGTTTTGGTCTTCACCGTATCCCTGGTTAGGGGGCAGTCAGGTACTAGGCCTTTGCCAAGGGCCACCTGGGGTAACAGTAGTAAAGGGGTTAACCTCCTAGTGCCCCAAGACCCCATAGAGGAGCCTCCACTGCCGGATGCACTTTAACGTCATGCCCAGGACTTGCGCACTAATGACTGAAAGAGCACGCACTTGGCGCGATGATGTCATGTTATCGATGGGAAAATGCATTTTTAGACAATATGATTTGCCTGAGCGGCTAGGAGACCTCGAGAGTAACAAGCGGTTGCCTTATTGACTTCCATTAAGAACAATAAACTAGTTTTTAGTATAAGTTTGCTGGTTTCAAGAAATGTAATGCTGAGCACATATCATTATGTCAAGATAATGGCACTAGCATTTACTTAATTTAAGAACATTTTTCAACATATTGAGAAAAAATGTCTCATATCTGTTTTTTCTATCAAGAAAAGTGCACTTATTAGTGAGAATATACTTATTTTAAGGTATTTTGGGGTTCATTGAGGTTAGCTAATTTTACTTGTTTTGGAAAGTCTATGACAAGCCAAATGTTCTTGTTCTATTGGCAGATAATTTTACTTAGTTTAAGTAAAATACCCGTAATTTTTGTATTTTTTTTTCTTGTTTTTGAACACTGACTTTTTGCAGTGTGGATCAACCGTGAGGACTCTGTCTGGGACCTCTTCACAAGCATTCACAAGAATAAAAATAAACCCATCATTAACTAATAATTAGGAATAACAGCTTTAGAATGCTTGTCAACACATGACACATCCTCAAGACAACCATCTCCCATGATCTGTTGACTCTAACCGCAGGAAAATCATACGGCGGCGGTAGATCTTAGCCGCTTCCTCTAAAATAAAGGACCAAGAAAACACAAAAAAACAATTTGACATTCTTCTCATAAGTTTGTCATCATTCAACATCAGGTGACTGAGCAGCAGATTTGTGACGTAAATGTAAGGGCAGGGACAACCGACGTAACCAGGAAGTGTGTCATAGGCTAGACCAGTGCTATCCAGCTCCATAATGAAGAGGGCCGCAGATTCAAGAGCCCAAGGTCTCAGGGGCCGGACATCAAAAAGTTGATGTTTTTTAAGAAAGTGCCTCCACAGATTATATTCCTTTTAGACTATGTTTACTTGTTTACAAAGTAAACAAATCAGCTTTCACACTGCACTGTCAATAATTTAATTATTCTGCCCTTGATACTCGTATGCAGCATGTACGGCTAGACAGATAGTTAACAGCAGGAAGAAACAGGAGCAAAGTATTGTTGATGATTAATGTTTCTCCTTTTGAATTATTTTTCAGTTTTAATTCTTTGTAAGTCTTTTTTTATTTTGGTTGTAAGGCTAAAAATATAAACTTTTCAAAAGTATAACGTACATTGTGTTTTTTACTTAATATCCCTTGTGTATGTCAGAAAAATAAAATAGAAGGTTTAGCGTTAATACACACAGCAAACATTGCACACATGTGGTTTAACACAGTTAAACCTAAGGTGTTGCTTTATCCCCCTCTGCTGGTCAAATTCAGCGCTGTATGTATTTCACCAGTTTTGTTTGCCAGAGTTGATTGCCAGCCAAAAGCAACACGGCCACAAATACAAAAGACATCACAAAGTCTGTAATTTCAATATATTCATACTTTGTTGTCCAATCGCTGTTTAAAGTCCGGTTTTTGTGATTTATTGAAAACACTTAAGGGTCGATAGTGCCATCTTCTTCTACTCACCCACTGCTGCTTCGTTGTGACACATACACTTTGCTTTTGCCCCCTGTGGGGTGGCGGGAGTACTGCATACATGAGCAACCCTGTTTTGATTGGCTTCATCAAGCCTATTTGGGTGTTGTTTGGCAGGCCAAATTAAAAGCTTTGGCGGGCCTGAAGTGGCCCGCGAGCCGCCAGTTGAATAGTTCTGAGCTCGACTGTCCTAATTCCTATTGCTTCAGCCCTGGACCTACACCTTGGAAGTATGCAGCCCCCGAATTGAGACACAGCAATTTTTTACGTAAATAAACAAAATAAACAAATCTATACATCCTGCAGCCTGTCCAAAGCAGGAAATGAACATCCTTCAATTGCCATTTTTTACTGGGAATTTCACGTTTTTAATTGTAAATATTGAGAAGTATGTTTTGAAAGCACCAGGTGCTACTTTGGACCCTTTCCCTATCTAAGAACAGTCGCAGTTAGCTCAAGCATATTTGTTTTAATTTTCATGTTTTGCGCAATAATGCACATTTGAAGATTACGCCCTTACGCTAAATCATCGCCCACCCCACCCCACAAGGAAATATATTTAAAGAATGTATTTTTTAATCGTGTAGAAATTTCAATAATCATAGTTTACAGCTAAATTCAGTACTTCATAAAAATGGAAATAAGTGTCAAAAATGCAATATAGTAAACTGCTGGTTTCTCTGCTTAAACCTGAACAATGAACTTCATAAAATATTCAAATGTATTGATCATTTGTTATTACCATTTGCTAGCTTCCAGAGTAAAAACTGTGTATGTACTTGCAGGATCAGCTACAAGACAGCCTACAGAAGAGGTGTGAGGACCATGTACAGGCGGCGCTCTCAATGCTGTCCAGGTTTCTACGAAAGTGGAGACCTTTGTGTTCGTGAGTCATTTTTACTTTTATTGCATTTACATCGATGGTCTCCGAAGTGTAGCCCAGGAACCATTTTTATCATGTACCTTTTTTTTATGGGCCCTTGGCATATTCTAGAATTAAATGCATCCATTATTAATGATATACATTATTACACAAATTTGCTCCACCGGAAACACAAACCTAAGCCCTGGATGATAGTTTAGCATAGGTATATTGATCTACAATGGATTGTTTTTAGCATCTTTATGCTCAATATTTGTCAAAACAGCCTACCACATCCTTAAATCTTGGAAAATTATGGAAACCCTTATTTACCTGATATAATATGGCCTGTATGACTTGACAAAAAATCGAATAAAAGCTCTGCATAGTACTTTGGTGCCACAATAATGTTTTATTTCACCTGCAGGTCTACTGCACCTAATTGGAAAGTGCAAGATTAATACATTCAGACTTTCCTGATGTAGTCCTAAATTGGATTGTTTTTAAATGCCCAATGTCAGATGGAATAGGCTCCAGCTCACCAGTGACCCTTACCTCTAAGATAGGTGGTGTTGAAAATGGATGGATGTGTAGATATATATACAGAAGGGAAAATGGGTATTTGATCCCTTTCTAACTTTTGTAAGGCAACCAAGCCCCTTTTAAGGATATGAAAGGTTAATAACTTGTATGGTAGAGTATGTTTATTGTACAGAATATAAAAATATATATATTGCACTAGTATTGCAGTATATGTACATGTATATGTGTTTATTATTGATGTGGAGATTAAAACAAAGACATCCTATAACTCGAACTTGATTTAGAATGGTCGTCTGCTTCAATTTTTACCTGAAAGTCCACGTAAAACTAAAGTTAGTGTGCCAAATGGATTGACAAAAATTACGTTTGTATGCCCGTTATCCTATTTGTCCATTTTCCAATTGTAAACTAAATCAGAAACAGTGAAAAAAAAGTTTTCTGCTATTTCGTTTTGGGTCTGAATAAAATAAATGTTTTTTTTTTAGATTTGGTTTCATTTTGAAAAATTAATTATACACAGTTTGTTCTAGCGAAATAGATGATTTTGTTATTCTTGACATTAAGTGTTGCCCAAATAGATCATATTCATAACACTGCCTGATAATAATTATTCTCTTTTTTCTAATAAAGTGTAAAATTGCTTGCCGATATGCATTTTAATTAAACACAGGCTAATTACTCTTTCGGTACCACATTCAAACACACCGTACTGTAATTCAGTCTTTAAAGTCCATCTGTTCAACTTCTGATAAAGCATTTCAACACACATTTCAGCTTTTTGACTGATGAACAAAATACAGCACTGTCAATAATATTTGTTACTGTAATACCTGTCTGGCAGTCAGGATGTATGTATGTTTTCATGAAGGGAGATTAAGTAGGACATACTCTCCGGTAGAGATTTCCTTTTCCCCAAAAAATATATTTTATAAACATAAAATAATTATTTACATGTCAAGAAAGTAAGAAATAATTTAGAGTTAGATTTTTATTATGTGCTTACATAACTATTTATATTCTTAAAGTGGAGTACAGGAGGAGAAGGTCAAATATCTGAAGGGGTATGCGACTTTGAAAAGTTTTGGAACCACTGATTTAGAGGTTTGTAGAACATACCTATTAGAATTTAATATATGATAATCATAAAAAAAACATTTAATTAATATTTGACAAACTTGTAATAATTAATGGAAATATTTCTTAATGATGACTTAAATTTTGTCATAATGACATTAAAACAATGTCATATTGCATCCTAACCAAAAATATACAGCGCTAAATTGTTCTGGTAGTAATTTTCTGTCCGATGTAGAAATGACCAAAATGACCTATATAAATGAGCAATGTATTGTAAAAAAAACAAATGACCTAAAGGGAACCACTTTTTTTTTATTTTCCATACACAATCCTATATGTAAAACAAGCACACATATGTTTTTCTTTTGTATGCATTTTAAAATGTAGCCTAATACATGGCTTGTACTAGACGGCTAACAATGTAGTTAATGGGAGTCATATATTACGCCTATAAAGCCCAAAAATAAACATCCAAAAACTGCCAACAATAACTCCATTTACATGGCATGACCTACATATTAACCAAGTATTTGCAACATTGTCATTATAAGAGCTAATGCAGAGGAACTACTTTAAGTAACACGCATTGATCGCATTGATCACAGAGAGGTAACCTTGATGTACACTACTGTTCAAAAGTTTGGGGTCACCCAAACAATTTTGTGGAATAGCCTTCATTTCTAAGAACAAGAATAGACTGTCGAGTTTCAGATGAAAGTTCTCTTTTTCTGGCCATTTTGAGCGTTTAATTGACCCCACAAATGTGATGCTCCAGGAACTCAATCTGCTCAAAGGAAGGTCAGTTTTGTAGCTTCTGTAACGAGCTAAACTGTTTTCAGATGTGTGAACATGATTGCACAAGGGTTTTCTAATCATCAATTAGCCTTGTGAGCCAATGAGCAAACACATTGTACCATTAGAACACTGGAGTGATAGTTGCTGGAAATGGGCCTCTATACACCTATGTAGATATTGCACCAAAAACCAGACATTTGCAGCTAGAATAGTCATTTACCACATTAGCAATGTTTAGAGTGTATTTCTTTAAAGTTAAGACTAGTTTAAAGTTATCTTCATTGAAAAGTACAGTGCTTTTCCTTCAAAAATAAGGACATTTCAATGTGACCCCAAACTTTTGAATGGTAGTGTAGGTATTGACATACTGAGCCCGTGAGCTGCTGCGTCGCATAAGAGTTGGTAAAAGTTTGTGCTACACAAACAAAGTTTGTGTTTTTTTTTTGTTTTTTTTGTTTTTTGTCATCATCATGGCGCCAATGAAGGCTGCCTCGGTGCTCTCGTGCGCTCTGTTTTGTTTGTTTTTGTGCATAAATTGTGTTTCCGGGTGCTCTTACACCCGCGAAGAGCTATTGAACATCAGATCCATCATCCCTATGGACTTGTTACCAGTCATCTTAGCGTCAGCTGCTGATTTGGTCCATTCTGTGATCAAAAGAGGGAGACCGCACCGAAGAGGGAAGCGTGCGGGCGCTCTTGTCCGTCTTCGCGGACGGGGATTACGCACGCCTCTACCAGGCATCTTCCTCTCCAACGTCCGCTCACTTGCCAACAAGATGGACGAGCTAGCGTTGCTGATGAGAAGGAACAAGGACTTTTCCTCATCTTGTGTGTTGTGCTCCACGGAGACATGGCTGAGCGCGAATGTCCCGGACAGCGCGGTGCAACTGGATGGCTTTCATCTTCTCCGTGCGGACAGAGACGCTTCGCTCTCTGGCAAAAAAAGAGGCGGTGGAGTCTGCTTCCTTGTCAACAACAGCTGGTGTACAGACGTGACAATGATTTCAAAACACTGCTCCCCTTCTCTGGAATAAATCTTCATCCACTGTAAGCCCTTTTACTCACCACGTGAGATTGTTTCATTCATTCTCGTGGCTGTTTACATCCCGCCCGGCGCGGACGTGCGTGACGCTCAGCGCACGCTTGCAGGACGGATCTTACAAGTGGAACGGTCTTTTCCTGACTCTCTTGTTATCGTGCTTGGTGACTTTAACAAGGGAAATTTGAGCCAGGAATTACCAAAGTATAGACAGTTTATTAAATGCCCGACCAGAGAGGAGAACACGCTGGTTCACTGCTACACTACATTGAGCAAGGCTTTTCATGCAGTCCCGCACGCTGCTCTTGGACTATCAGATCACGTGATGGTGCACTTAATCCCTTCATACAGACAGAGACTGAAACTGGCTAAACCTGTTATGAGGACCATTAAGTGTTTCACCGCCGAGTCTGTGGACGAGTTGCGTGCTTGTTGGGAGACGACAGACTGGGAGGAAATTGGAGCGGCCACGAACAATCTGGACGAGTATACGGACACTGTGACCTCATACATACAGTTCAATGAGGCGCGCATCATTCCAATGCGCACCAGGGTTTGTTACAACAACGACAAGCCCTGGTTCACACCCAAGCTCCGACAGCTGCGCAAGGAGAAGGAGGCTGCGGGGAGAAGCGGGGACCGAAGTACATACAGAGAAGCAAAGTACCACTTCAACAGGGAAGTGGAGAAAGCTAAATCTGTGTACTCTAACCGTCTACAGGAACAGTTCCGCTCCAATGATTCTGCGGCAGTTTGGAGAGGTCTAAGGGCCCTTACGAACTATAAGCCCAAAACCCCCCAGGCCCTGAATGACCGGACTCTCGCTCAGGGCCTCAACACACTTTACTGTTGTCATGAACGGCCTTCAGCTCATCAAACCTATGCTCCCCCCACCATCACCCTCCACACCAATGCCAGCACTTCATTAAAGGAGTTAAAGGACTCAAAGGACTACAAGGACATCACAGGACTCCAAAAACATCATGGGACTGTAAAGGCCCTCTCCATCAAAGAAGAGGATGTACGCCGGCATTTCTTGAAGCTGAATACGCGGAAGGCCCCCGGGCCGGATGGTGTCTCCCCCTCCACTCTCAGACACTGTGCGGACCAGCTGGCTCCTGTCTTCTCTGACATTTTTAACACCTCTCTGGAGCTATGCCGCGTGCCGTCCTGCTTTAAGACCTCCACCATTGTCCCTGTCCCCAAGAAAGCACGGATCACAGGACTAAATGACTACAGGCCGGTCGCGCTGACGTCTGTGGTCATGAAGTCCTTTGAGCGCTTGGTCCTGCCCCACCTCAAGGACATCACCGCCCCCCTCCTGGACCCACTGCAGTTCGCCTACAGAGCCAACAGGTCTGTGGATGATGCAGTGAACCTGGCCCTCCACTTCATCCTGGAGCATCTGGACTCCCCAGGAACCTACGCTAGGATCCTGTTTGTGGACTTCAGCTCTGCCTTCAACACCATCCTCCCTGGACTGCTACGAGACAAGCTCTACCAGCTCAGCATGCCCGACTCCCTCTGCAGTTGGATCAATGACTTCCTGACAGACCGAAGACAGCACGTGCGGCTGGGGAAGATTGTCTCGGACAGTCGAACCACAAACACTGGTACTCCTCAAGGCTGTGTACTCTCCCCCTGTATACAAACTGCTGCACCTCCAATCACCAATCCGTAAAACTGCTCAAGTTTGCGGATGACACCACCCTCATCGGGCTCATCTCAAATGGCGATGAGTCCGCCTACAGGAGAGAGGTGGACCGGCTGACGTCCTGGTGCAGCCTCAACAACCTGGAGCTGAACGCCCAGAAAACAGTGGAGATGATCATGGACTTCAGGAAAGTCACAGCCCCACCATCCCCCCTCACCCTGATTGACTCTTCCACCCCCGTCCCCATTGTGGACTCCTTCCGTTTCTTGGGCACCACCATCACCCAGGACCTCAAGTGGGAGCCGACCATCAGCTCCCTCATCAAGAAGGCCCAGCAGAGGATGTACTTCCTGCGGCAGCTGAGGAAACTTAAAGTGACCGAGATGCTGGTGCAGTTTTACTCAGCCATCATAGAGTCCATCCTGACCTCCTCCATCACAGTGTGGTTCCCCGGCGCCTCAGTCCAGGATAAGAATAGACTGCAGCGCATCATACGTGCTGCTGAGAAGGTGATTGGCTGCAAGCTCCCATCCCTCCAGGACTTGTTCTCCTCCAGGACCAGGAGGCGTGTGGGTCGGATCACAGCTGACTCTTCTCACCCTGGACACAAACTATTCTCCCCTCTCCCCTCAGGCAGTAGACTACGCTCCATCCAGACCCACACCTCCCGCCACCTGAACGGTTTTTTTCCCCCTCGGCCATCAGGCAAATGAACAATAACTCCCAAGAGTAGCTCCTTGAATTCCTTGAATTCCTTCTAAGTCTATCTGATAGCTCAGTTACAGCTCTTTTTATTACCAAATATGTGTTAAATGTGTTTTATGTTGCACGATTGCACCAAGAAACATTTCTAGTTTGTGAACCCGTTCTCAAACAATGGCAATAAAACTATTCTGATTCTGATTCTGATTCTGATTCTGATTCTGATTCTGATTCTACATTATAAATTATGACTTGCTCTTTTATAGTAGAAAGTGTGGCCATAAGCCGAAAAGTTGGTCAATTTTCACATTCTATATAGACCCGAATACATCGCTAGGAAGCAGTGTTAATTTTGTTGAGTAAAAATTTCCGCTTAGTTACTGTCAACGACCTATTTTCCCTTGTCGAAATTAGGACAATAATGAATGAAGACAAAAGCATGTTGACTAAAACAAAGAGGAAATTAATTGACAATTTAGTCAACGAATAAAATCAAGACAAAAACATCGACAAAGACCAAATCCAATCATATTTATTTTCGTCTGTAGGTGGGTGGGAGAAAATAGCCAATCATAGTTGCATGTGGGAGAGGGGTGGGTGGAAAAGCACAAAGGGCGCTACCCCGAAGGGGACAAGCAGTAGAAAATGGATGGATGGATGGTATCCAATCAGAACTAGCGTCTTTAAAATGCACACTGTCTTGATTTTTCACCTGGAAAACAAGACGCAATACAAAACGACAATACAATATATATCCTACACTGGGAAGAAAGAGAAAAGACCACATGGACTCACTTCCCCCTCTTCCCTGTGGCCTCCTACCTGTCGGACGTGCCCGAAACACCTCCCTAGAGTGGCATTCGGGTGGCATCCTGACCAGATGCCCGTACCAACTCATCTGGCTCCTCTCCATGTATATATATATATATATATATATATTGTACTTTTTTTATACTGTCTTTTTTGTCAGTGATTTATGAGTCCGTTTTTATGCAGTATATTTGGTTAGTACTTATTTTTCTAATCGGCCTAACTAGTAATTAACACATGGTTTCATAACATTTGACAAGATTGTAAACTGTAGGTTATATATATTATTGAATTAGTTCTAACAAACACTCTTGGTGCAACTTGGACACATCCTGGTGTTTCAGGTCTCACATCAGACACCCTCGCCCAGGTGACCCAACCGGGGTTGATCAGGCCCCGGCTTGTGTCTAAATAGCTTGAGTAGCCCATGGATCCCCCCACTTGATAACAGCCATCTTGATGCCTTTTCTGCTGCATCGGTGATGTCTCTGATGGCTTTCCTGTTCTGCAGTCCCTTCACTCCCAAAATCTTGAGTGCCCTGATGAGAGACTTTTAGACTACTAATTCAGTGTTAATATTTGAGTGGGGCCAACCTGTAGTGAAAAAGTTGGGCCCCAAAGGTAAAAAATGTTAGGAACCCCTGATTTAGAAGACTGTAAAATTCTCCATATCAACTTGTAACAATGACATGAAACATAAAAAATGCTCTGGCAATATTTTTTTTTTTTTTAAGATTGCTGGTTTGCTTATTATCATGTCAGTCAAAAAGGGATTCGGCCTCAGAGAAATCATACAACCATTATGTGAAAGCCCGGTGTCCAGGCCAGCCGAGGCCAAGTCCACTTTCTGTACATTTCCAGGGACAAAGCAAAGTATTTATCCAATGACTGTCTAGTTTGGCTGTAGTGGATCAACCCACTCTATGCTCCACAATTAAAGTCAATGGACGCTCAGAATCAACACTGTTTATTGCACTGTGGCGCTACACAATCAACGAGAAGATATAATAAGTAGCTGATCCTTAACAAAACTCACAAAAGTACATATTTGACCACTTATGTTTTTTTCACATTTAAGGGGAAATTGAGCTTTCTTGCAGTCTTATAAAAATCGCCACTAGTGTACAACTTCACTATTTGTTCTTTGGTGCCAAATCCCAGAAAAGAAAACTAGTAAATGCCCCACAAAGATGAAATAGATGCTAAAGAAGTCAAATGGTGCATGCTCCTTCTCAGCAGCACTACTGCTGCTGATATGATAATATTCTTTTTTTTTTTTTACTGTACTGTACTTTTAACAAGAAAATAGGAATACATCATTATAGTTAGGAGGAATCTCTTCATTTCCAATCTCCAAAGTCTTTATCCTATACTGATGCACTTCCGCAGGCCTGCAAAATAAATCAATTATCCACCCCAGATGGTAAATTCTATAGTGCAGTGCTGCTCTTTCATAAGTGAATGGGTTGGCCTGGGGAGAGGTGATAGTAAAGAGGCGCACATTGTGTGTCTTTATTCAGCCTCTGCTTGTAAACAACGTAATTTGATTTTCCTGTAGGACCTGGACAAATGACCTGCAAGTTCATTGTTTAACCACCCAACTACCCGTCACCATACACACATACTGTATGTACATGTGCACACACGCACGCACGCACACACACACACACACTTACAGATCCTGCTTGTTTGAATGCCAGCTGTGGCCTTCCTTGCTATGGATTAACCATGCCTCTGGGTTTGCCAACATTAATGATTTAGGACAGCTCCTTTGTTATCCCGTCCCAGATGCTCAACAAGAGCTAATTGAAAGGTCTGCCTCTTTTACAGAAATAAAAAAACAAAGAACTGCCGGAGGTGGAGTGGGGGACCCACTTGACGGTCTTGCCTATAGCTTTCTTTCCTGATTTTGATTTAGTTTGGGTCAAACATTTTAGGGAGTGAAGGATTAACATTCACATGTGTTACAAATCTCTGCATCTGTATATAAAGATTAGAGTAAGCCTGTTATACCCCTATTTTACATATGTACATTTCAAACAACCTAGGCCTTTGCAACACAATTCTAAGTCACCCCACTTTATCCTGATGATGGTCACAGAAAACTGAAGTCTATACAAGCTGACATAGGTGAAGGATGGGATAACCCTGAATCGATCACGTGCACTGACGATTGTTTTCGTTACGGTTTTTGTCAACGATCCTGTTTCCCTGAAAAAACAAAAAGACGATGACTAATTACAACTAGAAATCCAGACGGCGCACAGGATCACACCAAAATGTAATCACTTGTTTTTAATCCCATTTCAGACGTTTCCTGAAAGTTGAATTAACATGTGCCAAAACATTTTTGAGATAGCTATAGCAGAATGAAATAAACGAGTTAGGCCTTGTCAGTCTCCACTATCTTTGTCTCTAATGGGCCACTAGTATAGACACACAGAAGATGAAGCTTGTAACAGAAACCTAAGGTACAAATGATGAACCTGACCAGGCCCCAAATCTAATCAGTTGTGCATTATCAGAAATTTCCTTAATTCTTTTTTGGATATAATTTTTTTTTTTTGAAGCATATTCTGTACATTTTTGGTCCTAAATTAAGCATTTTCAAACATAAAAATGGCTAAATAAAGTACAAGTATCAATAGTATTGGCCACTAGATGACACTGAACAAATCAGAGCGCTTCAGGCAACATTACTATTTTGGGTTAAGATTGCAAATTTGACTATAGGGTGTTATTTCATGTCTAACGGTCTCTCATAATGTTGAACAACTTGTTTAGAAGGTCCTAAAAATGTTTTTTTTGCTGATTTATAATTCTTATTTGATAATAATTCCAATTTAGTGGAATTTATTGCGGTCATGTCCGGAACCAATGAACAGCAATAAATTGTGGGGCGGTATACCTCGGTTGGTAGAGTGGCTGTGCCAGCAACTTGAGGGTTCCAGGTTCGATCCCCGCTTCCGCCATCCTAGTCACTGCCATTGTGTCCTTGGGCAAGACACCTTACTCACCTGCTCCCAGTGCCACCCACACTGGTTTAAATGTAACTTAGATATTGGGTTTCACTATGTAAAAGCACTTTGAGTCACTAGAGAAAAGCGCTATATAAATATAATTCACTTCACTTCATTGAGCCATTCGCCCATATCGGTGTCATTTACTTGTTGCACCTCTCTCAAAGTAAACTTAGATTTCTGTCTTTTTTCTAAATGTGGTCATTTTATTTATTATTTTTGTCCTCTTTTTTAGTGCCCTTGAGAGTATTTTAGTTATCCTTTCCTCTTGTAATTGAGCTACTGTGTCAAACAATTTTCCTTGGGTATCAATATAGTTTGTCGACTGTAATTCTAAGTCTATACATATTAAAGTACTTGAAATATGTATTGGCCCATCTTACTTCCCAATTTTATTTCAATTTTGACAAGGTTCCTGAAGATGATTTATTTGAGCAATAGGATTGAAAGTAACAGCAGTTTTTAGCACAAAATTAGGAAATACACTAAATGTATCCACATGGCATCCATGCTAATAAAATGTTGACATTAAGCCCATTACAGTGATTCAACAAAAATGCTTTATTAAAAAATCCATCCATCCATTTTCCACCGCTTGTACCTCTCAACACAGAAAAAATATTTGTAGGTAACGTGACTGTGCTGAGATGTTCCCCTTTAGTGACAGTTGAAATAACACTAAATATACAGAAACATAAATGACTGAACTTTTTTTGGCCTTTATGTGAGTTAAATTTAACTTCTTGTGGAACATGTGACTTGTGGAATATTGCACATTTTTCAAGGGGGTAATATATTAGCATGAGGGGGTAATATGTTAGCGTAACAGGACTGACCGAAAACCAAGGGACTTGACTGAATTGTGAATTTTAACCAATTTGTTTAAAAAATAAACAACAGAATATAGTTGGAATAAGGCGTAACACTAATGGTTTTTTTTTTAATCTGAAGAATTTCAATGATTGTATTTCATCACAGAGTCAAATTTTACGAAGCGTAGACAGGCAACAAATGTAACTGTTCCACTATTTAGGGAAGTTTGAAATCATCTTTTAAATTGTATGTATTTATAGTGCAATCACCTCAATGTATAGGACACTTTGCTTCGTAAAAAATATGTTACAGTACAGTTAATTTTCTTGCTCATTTCATCACAAATGGCACTGTTTCGATGTAATGGCCCACACATAGACCTTACAACATACGAAAATTCACACACTCACAATTATAGTCACTGCGCAGGAAATGTGAATATATCTGTATAATGAGTAGTTGTATGAATCACTACA
This sequence comes from Entelurus aequoreus, assembly GCF_033978785.1. Classification (NCBI taxonomy): domain Eukaryota; kingdom Metazoa; phylum Chordata; class Actinopteri; order Syngnathiformes; family Syngnathidae; genus Entelurus; species Entelurus aequoreus. The sequence goes on from NC_084732.1 coordinate 60,927,516, forward strand.
CTATCAGTGACGGATATATTTTATACATTTTTAAAAACCCTGCACTTTATTATTCATTTTCTACAATTCAAGCTACCTTTATCTGTTATTGAGCAGTCACTCAGACAGAGGGAAAAGAAAGATAAATAGCACATCATATCTCAGTGATGGAGGCGCAAAAGTCTCTCTGCACATTTTCCCAATGATGCAGTATTCATAGTTTGATGCACTAGTGAGCCTTGTAAAAATGTATTGGAACGGCTGATAGAAAAGCTCAACCTGTCAGATTTGACCAAATAATGCATATTTATGAAAATGCTTTTTTTGATCTTTTCAGTAAATTAGGTTTTGCTCCACAAGACCATTTTTAACAGTTTTATTCTCTGACGATGTGTGGCCATTTCAAACAACCTGACGTGCTTGTGGTCGTAGCTCGGGATATTACTTTGATTGGTGCTGGTACGCAACTCGTACCTCAAAAAGCTCTTATTGCAAAAGAGTGTTGCCAATTAAAATTAATTAAAATCAATTTAATCCATGTTTGGCCCCCCAAAAACACAAGAATGTACATGTATAATATAATGAAAGAAAAACCATTTTTTAGAAAAACATTTTCTATTAAAAAAACAAGGTGCTATGTTACGGATGCCAGCCAGTGTGGCTTGGCCATATGTATAGGCCTTTTTCCACCAAAAATTCAGGAAATTTAAGTTCATGGAACCTTTAGTTCTTGCAACTATAGGTTCCTGTAGAACTGTGTGGTTTCCACCGCATTTCACAGTTTAGGGTATTTTATACAAATCAGGCTGGTGACGTATGGATGAGTGGTACAATAGATTTCTATACTGATACCATGTAAATAAAGAGAAAATATTAGATCATATTAATTCTACTGAAATATAAGCATAGCGGGGCGGCATAGCTCGGCTGGTAGAGTGGCCGTGCCAGCAACTTGAGGGTTCCAGGTTCGATTCCCCGCTTCCGCCATCCTAGTCACTGCCGTTGTGTCCTTGGGCAAGACACTTTACTCACCTGCTCCCAGTGCCACCCACACTGGTTTGAATGTAACTTAGACATTGGGTTTCACTATGTAAAGCGCTTTGAGTCACTAGAGAAAAGCGCTATATAAATATAATTCACTTCACTTCACTTCAAATGAAACACAAAAAAATGAGATACAAAACGAATAATTAATAAAAAACAAAATGTATCAGATTTCTCATAACTGTTCAACAGTCAGAGTTGTCGGCTCAGTAAATGTTGGATTCAATTCAATTTGTTATTGTCCATCTCAGCTGCAAATAACAAATGTCAGTGTTTCTCTCATGGCGACAACATGAATGCATCAGCTTTAGTATTAACCTGTTAGCATTAGCATTCGGTTCACCAATAACTACACAAATGGCGTGTAACTGACTAATTTTACAGCATGTAACAAAGTATATAGTCAATATTTGTTGAACTTCCAAAAGTCCCACCGTGCTACTGGGAACTAAAAATAGTTCCTCTAATGTAACGCCATACTCTCAAACTAAATCTACCCGGGTAGATTTTGGTGTAAACACAGGGGGGGGGTCTTTTTTTACCCAGATAAATGGGAAAGTTCCTGTAAAAGTTATTGCTGTTGAAAAAGGCCTTATGATGTTAATCCTCACTCTGGCTACCGGGTTGACAGCTGATATTTTAGCTCGGTAGCTAGGACGCTCCTCTCTCATGCCGGGTGACCCAGATTCGAGTCCCGGGCGGAACAAAAAGCAGGGACTGAATCAGGCGGGTTGCAAGTACAAACAACTGCAGTAGTTTTATGAAGTAATGTAATAATATATATAACTCACTAACTGATGGACTGCGGTCCGAGTCTGGACCCTGACACTGTCCAATCCGGACCTGGATCTATTAAATTAATTATTTAAGTATTTTAAGTTTTGACATAGCGCTTTTAATTTTTTACCGCTACGGTAATGGTGCAACGGATCAGAAAATATACTGACCAATTGCATGCGAGTTAAGCCATCCCACATGATGCTAAGCCAATCAAATCTGTGCATTTTAGGCGATAAACATGGAAACTCTAAATGTAAAGACAGACCTAAGAGAAGCGAAGCGAGTAACAAGGAAGAACGAGTGATATCTACTGAAATAACAAGGAAGTGAGTAAGACTTACGCACAGGGAGGACAGAGACGACTGAGCGTTAGAGGGGTAAAGAAGAGCTATAAGTCTCCACTTGCCCTCTCTTGCCTTGACCACGGCCGCGGTGCACCGGTGGAGAAAATGGACAGAGAGCGACAGGCCTTGACAACAGAGTAATAAATACACAAGGCGCTCCGTAAGAAGAGCGGAAATAATTTTAACCCAAAATGTATAAATGTATGAAATTATTTTTTTTGGAAGCACAAAACTAGTTTGCCTTATGTTCAGAAATGGTGGCTGCGATTGCGTATGTAAGCTTGCACCTCGAGCAAAGCATCCACTAGCAAGCTTCTGCCAAAAGTGAGCTTAGTTAGAAGTTATTCACCCTCTTTATAGTAAAACAGTAGACAAGTCCACTGGGCCAAAGAGTCCATGGACTAACGAATGAGCCCAAGGAAAAAGAAGCAATGGCAGTTCACAGTGGTGGGGGCCACTCCAAGGCTATGGATGAGTAGAATTTGTGTCAAAAGGATGTGAAGCTAATTAAAATTATTATTATAGATTAAAAACCTTAATATCTAAGGCAAGTTTCTCTTTAATAACAATTTGACCTTTGTACCATTCTTTAGTTTTTGAAGACAGCTTGAGGCTACTTGGGTTTACGCATTCGGAGACATTATTTCTTTCAAGGGATCAGACATACCAAAATACACATCATCCATCCATCCATCCATATTCTTCCGCTTATCCGAGGTCGGGTCGCAGGGGCAGCAGCCTAAGCAGGGAAACCCAGACTTCCCTCTCCCCAGCCACTTCGTCCAGCTCCTCCCGGGGGATCCCGAGGCGTTCCCAGGCCAGCCGGGAGACATAGTCTTCCCAACGTGTCCTGGGTCTTCCCCGTGGCCTCCTACCGGTCGGACGTGCCCTAAACACCTCCCTAGGGAGGCGTTCGGGTGGCATCCTGACCAGATGCCCGAACCACCTCATCTGGCTCCTCTCGATGTGGAGGAGCAGCGGCTTTACTTTGAGCTCCCCCCGGATGGCAGAGCTTCTCACCCTATCTCTAAGGGAGAGCCCCGCCACCCGGCGGAGGAAACTCATTTTGGCCGCTTGTACCCGTGATCTTGTCCTTTCGGTCATAACCCAAAGCTCATGACCATAGGTGAGGATGGGAACGTAGATCGACCGGTAAATTGAGAGCTTTGCTTTCCGGCTCAGCTCCTTCTTCACCACAACGGATCGATACAGCGTCCGCATTAGTGAAGACGCCGCACCGATCCGCCTGTCGATCTCACGATCCACTCTTCCCCCACTCGTGAACAAGACTCCGAGGTACTTGAACTCCTCCACTTGGGGCAGGGTCTCCTCCGCAACCCGGAGATGGCACACCACCCTTTTCCGGGCAAGAACCATGGACTCGGACTTGGAGGTGCTGATTCTCATCCCAGTCGCTTCACACTCAGCTGCGAACCGATCCAGTGAGAGCTGAAGATCCTGGCCAGATGAAGCCATCAGGACCACATCATCTGCAAAAAGCAGAGACTTAATCCTGCAGCCACCAAACCAGATCCCCTCAACGCCTTGACTGCGCCTACAAATTCTGTCCATAAAAGTTATGAACAGAATCTGTGACAAAGGGCAGCCTTGGCGGAGTCCAACCCTCACTGGAAACGTGTCCGACTTACTGCCGGCAATGCGGACCAAACTCTGGCACTGATCATACAGGGAGCGGACCGCCACAATCAGACAGTCCGATACCCCATACTCTCTGAGCACTCCCCACAGGACTTCCCGAGGGACACGGTCGATTGCCTTCTCCAAGTCCACAAAACACATGTAGACTGGTTGGGCAAACTCCCATGCACCCTCAAGGACCCTGCCGAGAGTATAGAGCTGGTCCACAGTTCCACGACCAGGACGAAAGCCACACTGTTCCTCCTGAATCCGAGGTTCGACTATCCGGCGTAGCCTCCTCTCCAGCACACCTGAATAGACCTTACCGGGAAGGCTGAGGAGTGTGATCCCACGATAGTTAGAACACACCCTCCGGTTCCCCTTCTTAAAGAGAGGAACCACCACATCAGTGTCTCCAAAACACAAGGTAGCGATAGCAATCAGGCAGAGTGAAGGCCGCATATGGTCTGTTTGTTCTTCAAATGAAGTGTAATGAATTTCAAGGCTAATGTGTGAATTTAAGTGAGTTTAAGTGTATACTTGTTATAATATTCCAACAGTTCTATCTGCGCCTGCTAAACATTCTGCTAAATGAGTGGCCAAAAAACAATCCCACGTTTTGGTGACTCAGCTTTTTGTGAAGAATGTAGAGGGTGCTTTGAAAGTTGGGACCCTATGGACAGATTCTGACCGGACAATTCTTCAGTCATCTTTATTTTGTGTGTGGGTGGTTTATTAGTTCATACAACACAAAACAAATAAAAGTCCATATTTGTCGCTGCCTATTCGTAGCGAGCATGAGGCCTTCAGGTACTGTAAGTACTGACAGTATTTTTCGGATTATAAATCGCTCCGGAGTATAAATCGCACCGGCCGAAAATGCATAATAAAGAAGGAAAAAAACATATATAAATCGCACTAGAGTATAAGTCGCATTTTTGGGGAAATTTATTTGATAAAATCCAACACCAAGAATAGACATTTTCGGTGCCATTTTTGTTCAGCCCTTCTCAGTTTTTATAAGTTACCGCCAATGTTGAAATGATCAATTTTCATAGGTACGGAAGTAGTAGCAGGTACCATCTTTTTTTTCACAATGCACTTCTGCCATGACCCGCCCCCGCCAAATATTGGTAGACGTGTGTGTGTGTGACGATTGCTGATATACCCTAGTCTCTTACGTGATTGAGATAAATAATATTATTTGATATTTTACGGTAATGTGTTAATAATTTCACACATAAATCGCTCCAGAGTATAAATCGCACCCCCGGCCAAACTAAGAAAAAAACTGCGATTTATAATCCGAAAAATACGGTAATTCTGTAAGTGTTTGGTAAATATGCTTTCAGACATTCTGTGCTTTCTCGTTTTTATTAAGTGTTTTTTTCTTGGAGTACAGCTGCAAAGTTGCCAATTGTAGCACATTGCTGTGGGCTTGTTAATTCATGACAATGTGACCTATTGTGTGTGTGTGTTTGTTAGTTTCTGCAGTAGGGCTGTGAATCTTTGGGCACCACACCATTCGATTCAATTCGATTTTTGGGGGTAACGATTCAATTCAGAATCGATTCTCAATTCAAAACGATTCTCGATTCAAAATCTATATTTTTTTAATAACATTGGATGCCAGTTCTATGATCAACTACATTCCTCCCTAAAATAGATAAACAGCTCTGATCAATTTTTATATAACTTTAAAAAAAAAAATGGTTTTGATGATTAAAATGCTTCCCAAACATTTAATAAAGTCAAATACAAATAAGGCAACAAGAGAAGTATACGCCACTTCTCTTTTCTAAAATAAATCTGTACAGAAAATATGGGCATCTACATCTACAATATGATTTGCCAGAGTGACTGGACAGGATTGGGAAAAAATAACAATTTTAAATTTAAAAAAATATTTGTATTTATAATTTACCTGATTAAGAATCATTACAATTTTTTTTACACTCTATTGTGCACACATTCTTGGATAACACAAGTGCGAGGTACAAGGTGAGAAAAACAACAATTCAAGAAATAGGTCATAGCAAACTATGGATGTGACATCCATTTGGCATTGTCATGGAAACCCTGTTTTGTTAGTTTTAGTAGGTCTTGATGTTGACAGACAGAAAAGTGTTAGCCTCAGACTGCTTGCCATTATCCTCCCTGTCTTACCTCAGGTATTTTGAAAATGATTAATCATATTATATTTTATAGTATACTGTATAAGAATTTGAATATATTGGGACTATACTTGATTGGAAACTGAACTTAAGGAAACATTGTGACAATGTGTGCAATGTCTCTGTATTAAAGAAAATGAAGGGGACATTTTTAGTATTTGTGTCATGGATTGTAAATAAATCTAATGGGTCATTTTGTGAAATGGGCCAATATACTAACTGGTGAGTCACAGACTAGTTAAAAACCTAGAATTAAAAAAAATTGTTCAGTCAGGCAGTGGCATTTGAAAAAAAAAAAAAAAAGCATTTTTATAAACAACATACACACTTTCATACCACACATTTTAATTTTCCCGAGGGAACTCTCCTGAAGGAATCAATAAAGTACTATCTATCTATCTATTTCTCTGTACACAGTATATATTGAACATATGGAACACACACTGCACAACATACATACAGAGGACACATTAATTCATAGGTCATTCAACAGCCGACTGTTGAATGTATCAGTAGTGCGCTGGGGACCAATATCTTTGTCTCTTGATGCTGTCTGCTGGATTGACCCAAGTTTGTCTAGAAAGTTGTCTGGTACAGTCCCCTGTCTGTCCAATCATTGTGTCCTGTGTCTATGTTGCCATACTGATTGATTGATTGATTGATTGAGACTTTTATTAGTAGGTTGCACAGTGAAGTACATATTCCGTACAATTGACCACCCGAATAAGTTTTTCAACTTGTTTAAGTCGGGGTCCACTTAAATTGATTCATGATACAGATATATACTCTCAGATATATACTATCATCATAATACAGTCATCACACAAGATAATCACATTGAATTATTTACAATCACTATCACAACTCAAATCACAACTTTATTGAAATGGCATTTTAACTTTTTAGGACTATGTTTACACTGCAGGTTAATTCCAATGTTTTTGCCCATATGTGACATGTATCTGATTTTTCTATATCAGTGAACAGAATTGAATTTTTTCAACCCGACCAAGGCCTCTTTCGTATGTGGACATTAATCATCCGTTTTTTGTCAGAATTTACTGGCTAATCCAACTTCGTACTGGCCCACGTTGACAAAACAGTTTTCTGTAAAATGCTCTGGACAAATAAACATGGAACAATTTTTTTTATCCAACATTGTAACATTTATAGATCAAAAAAAGAAAACTCATCATAGGTGCTCTTAAAAGTCTATCCCGTTTAGAAACAACATACCCCAATCTAAACTTATGTATAGGGCAAACTTACCATTAGGTAAACACAGGCAGTAGCCGGGGGTCCTGAGATTTTTAGGGCCCCCCCCCAACATCACATTAAAAAAATAAATGATTAAGAAAGTTTTCTTCCATTTGAAACATTTTATTGTTTTAATTTGTGCACTTAATAGTAAATCAAAATGCTTTTGACAGCTCCCCCCTAACAGGCACAAGACATTAAAACTATGTTGAGAACTTGTTGATTTAGGTCCTGACACTGAGCATCTCAAACATAACGTTGAAACGACATGCTGTTTGACGACGTTTAATCAATGTTGGGTTCTGATGTTGATTTGACCATTGAAATTTGGTCATTTTCCAACCAAAATTCTACAACACAAACACAACCTTGAAACAACCTACTTTTTGACAACGTTTATTTAAGGTCAGGTTGTGACGTTCATTTTTTTGCCATTGAAATTTGGTCATTTAACGACCAACAACATGAATCCAATGTTGGACTTCAATGTTGTCTCAGTTTACAAATACAGCTATTTTGCAAAACTGTTTCAAAGTAGATTTTAAAGGACATGTATGTGTAATCAATGTTGTATCAATGTCTTGTGCCTGTTGGGCTATAACGGTGTATGTTGGTCTCGAACCCTAGTATGCAGAGACGGCAAATGTAGTGCATAATTAATGTCAAAGCACAAAGGAATAGTGCAGCAGGGAAGTGCACAGGAAGCATGACAAAAGCAATGTTACAGCCCCGCTCAGAGGACACGGCTGTCATATGTTTATATAAAGTCCGCTAGAATAGGCTCCAGCTCACCATTGACCCGAATGAAAACAACAGGTTTAGAAAATGGATGGATAGATGGAATACTCATCCTCAATTACTAATAGCCTGTGTGTGTGTCAACATATTTAGATACTCCATCCATCCGACAGACAACATTCACACACAAAAATAAATTATTTTGTATGGAAAAACTCCTTGCAACACTGCGTTTTCTCACGTCTGTATCCTTCCATCATACGTATGCGTTATTGCTGGCGTCTCCCACAGTATATTTTTGTGTGCTGTCCCAAGAGTTAAATGCTGTGTCACGTAGAATGAACACATAAATCCAGTTCCCACAAATTCGGGACGTAGTAAATGTACCACAACACCCCTTTCCCTTAATTCTTGTGCTAACCTCACCACTCAGGCAGAACATAGCTCTAATGTGGCTCACATTCGAATGAGAAATGTAGTGGAGCACACCCTCGGCGTGCTAAAAAGTTGGTTCCGTTTTAGATCACAGTGAAGGAGCACTTCTGCAAAGCCCAAAAAATGTGGCACAGATTTTAGTTGTGTTTTTTATGTTCCAGAACATAGCAAAAAAGGTTGGCGCATGATGCCTTGGATGTTTAGGAAAATGAGTGTCTAGCACACTCAAAAACCTCATTTTTTAATAGATCTTAATAGATCACCCACAATGCCACCACTAATACTACGTGCAATGTAGCGCTTGTTTTTTGTGTTCCACTTGGTCCATCACTCATTTTTGCAGTAAATGTAGAACAAAAGGACTGAGTATCACAGTGTGATAATTGATAGTTATTCACATATGTTGTTCACATCTTTCATTTCAGCTTTGTGCACAGAGGAGTGTGCCCACGGTCGTTGCGTCTCTCCTGACACTTGCCAGTGTGAGCCCGGATGGGGGGGACTGGACTGCTCCAGCGGTGAGTTCAAATGTCAATGTCTATCTGCATTGTGTGCATGTCACAGCAGCAATGTAAAAAGTTCTACCAACAAAAGTCCCCAAAAATATTTAGGGGAGTCGTGAGTAGGGATAGGTACTGAATTTCGTCGGTAGTATGACGGCGTGGCGAAGTTGGTAGAGTGGCTGTGCCAGCAATCGGAGGGTTGCTGGTTACTGGGGTTCAATCCCCACCTTCTACCATCCTAGTCACGTCCGTTGTATCCTTGGGCAAGACACTTCACCCTTGCTCCTGATGGCTGCTGGTTAGCGCCTTGCATGGCAGCTCCCGCCATCAGTGTGTGAATGTGTGAGTGAATGGATGAATTTGGAAATACTGTCAAAGCGCTTTGAGTACCTTGAAGGTAGAAAAGCGCTATACAAGTATAACCCATTTATCATTTATTTATTTATATTGATTCATGTCAAATTAAACGGTGCCATATTTTGATACCTTTGTCGATATCATGTTCGTTTGTAGACTAAACACCGGCTCAAACACTTAGCAAAGAAACAATCACTTAAGCCAAAAGCCTCGAGGTAATGTTGCAAGATTCAATACCAACAAAACAAGTATGCCTGATAGGAAACGCTGAAACTTAAAGTAAGGCTCCACTTTTCCAGAATGTGCCAGGGTAATGCTAATTTACATTGACTTTGCCATATACATGCTACTGATTAACATTAACGAGTTTACATGACAACATTCCATTTCATTACAAAATAGAGAAGGTGAATTCATTGTCATGCAACTTCAACAACATGCAAATTGAAAAACATCTAGTGTACAGACTATCAGAAGCATCTATTTAGTTTGAAATATCACAGGCTACATAACCAAACATCTTTGATGATCAAGGCATGATCGTAACAATCCACATTTTGTGTTGTTAAGCTTTTTTCCACCAAAAGTTCAGAAATGTAAAATTCCTGGGACCTTTAGTTCATAGAACTAAGGGTTCCTGTAGACTTGCAAGCTGATATGTAAACATGGAAATGTAGCTTCACCCCTCTAAATGGAAGTACTCCAGCAGCAGGGTATACAAATTCTGTTTCGGATTCAAAATCTGGCATGACACAATTAAATTAATGCACAATTTTTTTCATACAAAAACACTTTCTGACTGCTATTTTAAGAAAATGTGATAAATCATACTGTGCAAGTTGCCATCCATGGACTTTCTAAAGTCGTGATAATCTAATGGTGATCTTGTGACCAATGTTTCCTCTAAGGTGCGCGCCAGCGCAATTGCGCACTGCTCACTAGGATGACAGGGGATGCAAAACAATAACAGTGCAATACTTTTTCATAACATGGTCACTACTGTCTAGTTTATCTTGTTATATTCTTATTTTACTGTTATATTTGTATTCTCATTGTTGCTTTTTAGTTTTATTCTATTGTAATATTTTTCTATTTTGTTTCCATTTATACCCCCATTATTTACTTTTTACTTTTTACAATTTTGTACACTGCTGCTGGAATTTAAATTTTCCTGAGGGAACTCTCCTGAAGGAATCAATAAAGTACTATCCATCTATCTATCTATTTGAAACGCCCTCTTCCTGGTTTAAACCGACAGCATACGCCCCCACATACCTACATGCTCGGAGGAAAAGCACAGAGGCATCACATAAGGTCGATGGTTGAAGTGATTTAAGGTCTCACTCACCTGTTTATCAACAGCATGGCGGTCAATGCATACATTTTTTAATCATTACCTTTAATGTATATAAGGAAAACATATAAGAAAAACATATAAGGCAATCAATCATACACCCGGCCCGCAGTAAATGTTTTACAAAGTTTCATTATATATTGTTACAAATACAGAATTTAATTTAGTAAATCTGTTCTCTGAAACCACTATTGATTACATAAGCTTGCCATTGCTGGTGTTCTTAATTTGTTGGGGCTTATAAAAGTGCAATTTGGAGTCAGTGAAATATAGTAGCTCCAAGTACCATTACCTAGTCCCTTTCCATTTGCTAATATTGGGAGGGAAATACAGTAGTTTGATGTTTTCTTGTACTATACATTAAGTTTAGCAAATACATTTTTCTTTAGTTTGGTTATCGAATGCAGCTGAGATAGGCTCCAGCACCCCTCGCGACCCCAAAAGGGACAAGCGATAGAAAATGGATGGATGGATGGTTATCTGATATTCAAAGAGATGATTAAGTCAGATGACAAGACGTTTTATTGCAGGAAAGAGCAGGTTAATTTTTGAGCAAGAGTTGATACAATACAAACAATGACAATTGTAAATATTTAAGATATGAATTTTCATTATAACACCAGTGTTATTTTATCCTGAGATTTAAAAAAAACTTTTTACAGCTGTCACTACAAAGTGTGTGTGTTTGTGTGAATTGTACAGGGGTACTGACATGTCATAAGTCACACAGCCACCAATTTATTTAGTCTTCTTTATTGCTGGCAGTCAATGGACTGACCCATGTCCAAAACATGGGTTAGGTAAATCTAATGCACTTACAGGCTGGAAAAAAAGAAAGAAAGATGAAGAACTAACTGTTAGTTTAAGGCTAAAAGAAAATTGACTGACTCTAGTTGTTAGGTTTGGTTGACTGTTAGCTCCATTCTTGTATTCATCATGTCTATGTATTTAATTCCTACATATGTTAAATCAATATTTATCCAACTTGTTGCAGGTAGGGTATGAAGGGTGTATCTAAAATCTTGCATACATAATAAAACACACATTCTCCGACAATGTGTCTTTGCAGAATATTCTACCATAGCAGGAAGTCTCTTCCTTGTCACATTTCAACATTGGAATTTGCTTATTTGACAAAATGTTGTGGTGTAAAAATGCATTACAGTCAGAGAGGCTTGTCGCTCCAGTGATGATATGGAACATGAATGGAATGGTTACAGACATCCTAGGGTCTGATCTACTGTACTAAAACAGACCTGGGCAATTACTTTGACACGGTGGTCACATTGGTATAGGTAAATATGCGTCTGTGTGTGTGTGTGTGTGTGTGTGTGTGTGTGTGTGTGTGTGTGTGTGTGTGTGTGTGTGTGCATGTGTCCAAAATGTATTTTGATACTTTTCTATAAAAAGGGGACCACAAAAAATTTGCATTATTGGCTTTATTTTAACAAAAAATCTTACGGTACAATAAACATATGTTTTTTATTGCAATCGAAGAACAATTTTGTCCTTAAATAAAATAGTGAACATACTAGACCACTTGTCTTTTAGTAGTAAGTAAGCAAACAAAGGCTCCTAATTAGTCTGCTGACATATGCAGTAACATATTGTGTTATTTCTCATTTGATTATTTTGTGAAAATTATAAAGGACAAGCTCTAAAAATGGACTATTAATCTACTTGTTAATTTACTGTTAATATCTGTTTATTTTCCATTTCAACATGTTCTATCTACACTTCTGTTTATTTTTGTTATTTTATTTTTTATTTTTATTTTTATTTGTTTTTGTCCTGTCCAGCTTCTCAGGCAAATCATATAGTTGATGCCCATATCGGCTGTTCAGATTTACTTTACAAAAGAGAAGTGAAGGATACTTCTCTTGTTGCCTTATTTGTATTTGACTTTATTAAATGTATTTATATTATCATTTGGTGCAGCCGGGCCGGAGCAGGAGGGGATAGAAAGAGAAAAAAAGGAAGACAGAGGGGTGAATTGTTGGGACAAGAGGGGGATTAGACAGAGAGACAAAAACAACAATAGCAAACCCAACAATAACAACAACAACAACAGAAACAATAGAGCAACATCAGCAAATACGATATGTACAAATATGATGGTAAAAGTGATAGCAAAGAAGCAATTAGCGAAATAAATAATAACACAGAATAGACAATGAGCATTATTACACTCTACACATCTGTTAAAATGTAATAAATACTCTTTCTTCTGTTGTTTGGATACTTTAGTTTTGGATGATACCACAAATGTAGGTATCAATCTGATACCAAGTAGTTACAGGGTCATACTTTGGTCATAATTTAAGTTCTCATGTGTCCAGGGACGTATTTCCTGAGTTTATGAATATAATATGAATTTAAAAAAAAGAAAATAAAACATATTTTGTGATGTTAAAAAATATTGATGTAATCATAGAAGTATCAACTCGATACGCTGTTGTACTATGTATCATTACAGTGGATGTCAGGTGTAGATCCACCCATGGCATTTGTTTACATTGTGACACCGGTGAGCTATTGTATCCCCCCACAGTGTGTAGTGAAGCATGTTTATGTATTCCTCATACTCCAGTGACTTGTAAAAAACTAATTTTATTTGTCGCCATGGAGGCAGGGATTAGTGATTTAGAGGAAGCTAAAACACTGCCGATTGCGGATGGACATTAGCCGCTGACTAGCTAGCCATGTTTTAAAGCACCTCTTCCTGTGGGTGTTACAGTGGTATAGCTTCACCTTAACGTTAGTTTTTAGCCAAACTTCGTCCATTCTACCTTTTTTGTCTACACACTGTGTCTGCTTGTAAGTACGCCGTGATTGTGTTCTGCCATACATGCTCCTCTGCTCGTAAAATCAGCAATGTCACGACGTGACGACGACGTGCCGTCATGCCTGTTAAAAAAAAATATGGCGAACTGATACTTTTCAAACACAGTATAGTACCGTTTTTGATTCATTAGTACCGCGATACTACACTACGACCGGTATACTGTACAACCCTAATACATATACGTATGGACTACAGACATATAAACTATATATATCCATCCATCCATTTTCTACCGCTTGTCCCTTTTGGGGTCACGGGGGGTCGACGGCTGAATAGCGTTGCAAATTCGCCCGTCCTCTGCCTCTCTTTTCACGGACATATTTTCGAATGTTTCTGAATGATTAGTTCCAGGGTCAACAAAGATGTCGATGTTGCAGTTGTCATTGCTTACTCTTCACAAAAAGGTATATATCTAGTAAGCGTGTTACGCTCGGGTCGCATTGTAGTGAGGTCGTGTTCCCCAGGATGCGGGAAGACAGGCAGGAGAAGCAGCGTGTAGATAAGAGACGTTTAATCCACAAAGAGAAAGCAAAAATCAAAAAATCGGGGAGTTCATGGCCACTTGAAGAAAAATTTAACGTAGAATACAAAGAAAGGGAGTAAGGAGGAGCCAGCATACTATACAAACCTACTGTCATTGAGAGAGATAAGTTGTCGCTAATAGCGAACAAAGTACCCGTGCTGAGTGAGTGGCAAGACTGGGTATACAAGGGGCCGTGATTAACAGAAAACAGCCGGTGGGGACACTAATCACTAAATGAGGGCAGGTCTGGACAACGGCGCTCAATACACTAGAAAGTAAATACAAGAATAAAAATACAAAACTCAAAACAACAAAACACACGACTGTATCAGGGAGTGCAGGAGCTTGAATCTTGACAGACAGGGTGGGTGAGGTGAGCGGAGCTTGAGTCGTAGGGGGCGGAGCTTGACGCTGACTGGCTTCGTTAATTGTAGATATGTCCATAAAGTCAGCAACAGGAGATTTATTGACATTCGGTTGATGCTGACGAGCTGCTTTAGCCACTTCAACAATGTCCATATAGTCATCAATGGTAGGATTAATGTCTCAGAGTGGGGGCTGACTCATGCGATCAGGAAAACAAGAAGTTCTGTGTGAAATGACGTGCACACGCATGTCGCCCGCACCTGCATGAACACGCATCCGGAGCTGGCGGTGGGATGTCATCGGACTGTGACGGGTCTGAGCCTTGACTACGCTGGATGACACCCCAGGCCATGTACACAGAAGCAAGGTGTGTGTTTATCATACCGTCCTCGGGCTGAATTGGCGAGGCAGAAGCAGCTGTTTGGATCTGGCGAAGAGGCAGCGCGTTCAGAATGAGCGCTGGAGACGATCTCTGTGTGTGTTGAGAGCCGGGAAAGGCAGTGGCTTTCTGCTTCCATCACCTTCGCCATGAGCCACTCCCACGCCGTCATCGCAACGGAAGGGAGACCTTCCTCAAGCTCCTCTTCTTCCGACGACAGCCAAGGCGAGAGGGAGTCAGCCTTCATCTCCCTCCAGATCCTTCTCTTGTCTTTCCTGGAAAAGAACACTTTGTTCAACGGGTACTTTATGTTATGCTCGGGTCGCACGGTAGCGAGGTCCTGTTCCCCAGGATGCGGAAAGACAGGCAAAGAAAGGAAGTAGGGAGGAGATAGCATACTATACAAACCTACTGTCGTTGAGAGAGGCTTCACCGAACATAAGTAACAAAAATTCCCGTGCTGAGTGAGTGGCAGGACTGGGCATACAAGGGGCCGTGATTAACGAAAAACAGCTGGTGGGGACACTACTTACTAAACGAGAGCATGTGTGTAGAACGGCGCTCAATAAACCAAAAAGTAATTTCAAAAATAAATTCTAAACTAAAGACATTATCCGGGCAGCGGATCATGACAGCTATGGTTGCTCTTTAAGGAGACCCAAGCCCTTAGTATTTTGGAGGAGTAATGCACCAGCTCCCGCGGAAGAGCTAGAAACGAATCAAAATGCTGTCAGAGGGGACGCAAACGACATGGCGTGAGAGAATACACTAGCCTTCAGTTGCGTCAATAGATATCACCATATATGATAGAGGTTTGCTGGAAGAGCTTTGCACGAGTTTGCAATTTTTTTTAGTTGTAGCCCATAGTTGTAGTCATTAATTTCCTTCTTGTTCTCTATCCTCTTGTTTTGGGGCAGACTGGCTCGTACATGCACATGCATGATAAAATCATCCGCTGTTGCCGTTTCTAAACAAATTTGCATATAGTTCTTTCTAACTCAGTAGACTCAATATAGAAGCACTAAAAACTACAACATGGCTGACAGAGTGGAAATGCAGTCAAAGGGGGCATCGGCATGTAAATAAGACTGCCCACAAAACAGTGCATCCTGAGATGGTCAGAAAGCGGCTTGAAGATGGTCTGTAAAACAAAATCTATGCTAAATTTTGATCAAAGAACCACCATTACATGCTCTGTATACTACAAAGAAGTCTTATAGGGGAAAAAATCATAACATGACCTCTTTAAGTGGGAGCCTATATGCATCTTTACTTTTGTTTAGTTAAAATGCAATTGCAACTTTATTTTGTTAAAAATAAATGATGTATCATTCAATACCACAAATGTAATACATCATCTGATCTACACCAACACTAAAAATAAATAAAAATTAATTAAATCAACTTTGTAAGAGTGTGTTAGTGTTTAATTTAATTACTTGCTATAAAAACATTTTCAGTTCCATAATATGTTGTCATGGGACTCGAAATCTGTTCAGATCTGAAGCCAAAAAATCAGATTCAGGATCGGACAAAGGTTTGTTGGTATGGCCAGATGGTGCAGGATGGTCTTCCCGATGTCCTCATGTCAGAGCTTCAGCTGTCTCCATACATCTCTTCAGGTCTGTGAGATCCGTTGCTTGGACAGAAGTGGGGTGAATCCTTGCGAAGAAGTGACAAAGACAATGAATGAGAACCCTTTGAAAGTGGAGGAAAGATGTTTATCAAGATGTTTATCAAGTGCTAAATAAAGACAAACTATGATGGACATTATGCTGTAAAGATAGTAGAGATTATTAGATACAATCAGGGGAAAGAAAGTACAAACAGTTGAAACGCATTTTCGCAGGCAATTTTTTCAGTGAATAATTTATGTTAAAGAATCTTAACTAACATCTGAGATATATTTTTCTCTGTTTGAAAGAAAACTTAAGAGTGAAAATATGATTGTGTTTTTTATGTTGGATAAAATGTAATGCAAACAAGACTTCAAACCGTCTGAGAGCATATATCAAAGTCTTGATGTGTACACATTTTTCATAAATTGTAGTGATAATATTAAACTTAATTTGTATGGCTTTTAAGGCCAGATATCTACCAAAACAAATGTGAGCGAAGGATAAAAAGATGTCTATTTTCTACTTTTTTAAATACCGTAGACGCAATGTGAAGAGTTACAGTCTACGCATGAGGTTGTGGGGTTATTCATACTTCATAATCTCTATTTAGGGTTTTCCTGTCTAATGTTAGAAACAGCATTCCACCTCTAAATTTTAAATGCCACATGTCACAGGAAGATGTCATCACAGGAAGTTACAGGTCCAGTTCTGGGTCTATCAGAGGGAAAATGTCTGTGTCTGTCAAAAGCTGAAATTCCATCACAAAGTTTTGAGCAGAAAACAGTTAAGTAGGCAAGATTCATAAGTGCAATGTGCAATTTTGTCATAAAAAATACAAAATTGTATAATTATCACCAAGGCAGTTATAATGACTGTAATAAATAAATAAATAAATAAATACTGTAATATTCTTAATACTGTATTTTAGGTAGTAAATCGTATGTTCCTATGTGTTCGCGAACCTATCAGCAATCCTCAATCATCAGAGCAAGTTCAAGGCATCTGTGATCCTATAGTTTGGCAGTGTGAGACTGTTGCTGTTGTAGACTGCTTGTGTTTTAGGAGTCATTTTAGCAGGCTCTACCTTAACTTCTGTGAAAACGTGATTCTTTGTCCTTTTTTTTCTTGGTATGCTTTCACCTGATAGAGGTTACATTGCCATTTTAACCCTCTACAGGACATGACCCCAGAACACAAAGGATGAATGACAGCTCGTTTTACGACTTGCTCATGATGTCTCTCTCGAGTCAAAGAGGCACAGACAATCAAGTTTTCAATCTGCCCTCTCTATGGGTTGCATTCTTAAATTGCAAATTTAACTTCGGTGAAGCTGCTGAAGACATGTTAAGGGCCATAACCAAGAATTGAGAAAACCAAGGTCAAAAATCTACCTTTACCCTGTTCTCTCTTTGTCTCTCTCTCTCTCTCTCTCTCTCTCCCTCTCGCTCTCTCTCTCTCTCGCTCTCTCTCTCTCTCTCTCTCTCTCTCTCTCTCTCTCTCTCTCTCTCTCTCTCTCTCTCTCTCTCTCTCTCTTCTCTCTCTCTGTCGCTCTCTCTCTCGCTCTCTGTCGCTCTCACTTTATATAAATAATAATGATAAATGGGTTATACTTGTATAGCGCTTTTCTACCTTCAAGGTACTCAAAGCGCTTTGACAGTATTTCCACATTCACCCATTCACACACACATTCATACACTGATGGCGGGAGCTGCCATGCAAGGCGCTAACCAGCAGCCATCAGGAGCAAGGGTGAAGTGTTTTGCCCAAGGACACAACGGTCGTGACTAGGATGGTCGAAGGTGGGGATTGAACCCCAGTAACCAGCAACCCTCCGATTGCTGGCACGGCCACTCTACCAACTTCGCCACGCCGTCCCCATATATCAACATATGGACACCATTAAAAAGAATGACGGAATGTAATCAACAAAATACAATTAGCACATGAGTGAAGGTAAAATTTAAGTTGTACAATGCTATCACTATTGTATTTTGGTATGTTGTTAAATTTAGGTTACATAAGTGATTGCCAAAGAAAACCTCTCTTTAAAGCACATCATTTGAGCAAGGGAACAGTTTTGTTCCTTTTTACATAATCAGTGTGCATATGGTACAGGATTTTGTGTATTTGGTATTATAGTGAATATATATATATATATATATATATATATATATATATATATATATATATATATATATATATATATGAGTGACGTGCGGTGAAGTTCATGACTGGTGAGGCACTGACTTCATCACAGTCAGATTTACAAACATATGAACCCTAAGGAGTATCTTATTCACCATTTTATTGGCAGCAGTTAACGGGTTATGTTTAAAAGCTCATACCAGCATTCTTCCCTGCTTGGCACTCAGCATCAAGGGTTGGAATTGGGGGTTACATCACCAAAAATGATTCCTGGGCGCGGCGCCGCTGCTGCCCACTGCTCCCCTCACCTCCCAGGGGGTGATCAAGGGAGGGGTCAAATGCAGAGGACACATTTCACCACACCTAGTGTGTGTGACAATCATTGGTACTTTAACTTAACTTTAACTTTACACATACAAACTGTAGCACACAAAAAAGCACATTAATAAAAAAAACTTTATTATGGTCTTACCTTTACTTATAAATGAAGTCCATACGCAGCTCCTTTTGAACAAAAGCATCTATAACTTGTTTATAGAAGTCTTCCTTATCTTTCTTCAGTTTTAAAAGTCTCTCTGTCTCGATGGAGATCTTCCTTTAAGTATTCCTTCTGCTTCGATTGAAAGTCCTGTTTAGAAAACTGTTTTATTTTAGATATGTAATCCTCCATGTTAATAGTCCAGGCAAGAGGAAAAAATAAACGATCGCTGCTAACTGTTGCTGCTTGTTGTCACTTCTTCTGCCGCCCGAGTAGTCACAAGAATGATCTCTGGGATCACTACAGCCCTCTACCACCAGGAGGCGGGATTACTGCGAGCCTCACACAGTGCGTCTTTTGCAGCCGTTTTATGATTGCTCGGCACAAGAAATACGTCACACACATACAGTTGTTGACAAAATACACTGTACATTATATACCTCAGCTAACTAAACTATGGAAATGTAAAATATAATTCATATAGCAATACGGTCTCACTGCACAGCACGCCAGTAGTTAGCCGAGTCATTGCGCAATCCACGGTGAGGCTCAACTCAGTGACGTGCCTCAACTGGCTGCTGATCACCACAAGTCTCTTCTCAGTATTTGAACGGCAAATGTGAAAATTCAGCGATTTTGAAAATAAAATAATCTAAATAATAAAATAATCTAAAACTGGTGAAGTTAAATGGAAAATAACTTTATAGTATAATCACTGGATACATAAAGCAATTTAATATATTTTTTTTCTTTTTACATTTTTTTTCTTTCCATGATGGCACGTGAGGCCCCGCCTCACCTGCCTCCCCTGACTGCACGTCACTGATATATATAGATAGATGGATAGTACTTTATTGATTCCTTCAGGAATGTATGTATATATATATATATATATATATATATATATATATATATATATATATATATATATATATATATATATATATATATATATATATATATATATATATATATATATATATATATATATATATGTATATATATATATATATATATATAATTCTAACTGACTTGTTTTGTAACACGGTTAGTGAATGAAGTGTAGTTTTGTAGTTATTTATCCATATTACTACGCAATAACTCAGACATGGTAACATCCATCCATCCATTTTCTACCGCTTGTCCCTTTCGGGGTCGCGGGGGGTGCTGGAGCCTATCTCAGCTACATTCGGGCGGTACACCCTGGACAAGTCGCCACCTCATCGCAGGGCCAACACAGACTAGTGAGCATATGGAAAGATTTTTGGTCCAGTACATATTTATCTTTATTTATTATTTAAATAATTATTGCCACCTTGTGTTCTTAATTTTTGTATAAGATTTCCAGTTTGTTTTCTCATCTGTTATTACACCTAAAAATGTGGTTTCTCTTACTCTGTCAATATCTGCTTCGTCTATTTGTGTATTCGACTTTATTTTCTGCTGTTACCAAATAGCATTATTTCATTTTTACTGAGATTCCAAGTTAGTCTTTTTTTCTCAAACTATCTCTTTAATTTGTGTATTTATTCTGTTATTATTTGTGTTAGCTTCTGTGTGTTCTCTGTGTATTTATTCTGTTATTATTTGTGTTAGCTTCTGTGTGTTCTCTCCTGAACAAAATTCAGTTTTGTCACCTGCAAATAGTTCTAACTTTGAGACCTTGACCTTTTTAATTTTCCTGAGGGAACTCTCCTGAAGGAATCAATAAAGTACTATCTATCTATCTATCTTGAGTAAAGTTACAAATGTCGTTTATATGAAGATTTAACAATTTTGGTCTCAGTATTGATCCTTGGGGTACGCGACAAGATACAAACATGTATATCTAGCAATGGGTTCACCTCACCTCTAATAAAAAATTTTAAAAAACAGAAATACTAATGACAGACAATGAAATACACAATATTATATTATATAAAGCGTTATATTCCATACCTGGCTTCTTTGGGAATGCGGTAAAATGCTCTCCTCTTCCCATCTCCTCATTTGTTCCGGCATCCTGGTGCATAGCATCAGTCTACCATAATTTAAACAGCTGAAAAATACACGAAGAAACTAACTCACTTTCATTTTTTCCTCCCAAAATGGCTTTGTTTTGATGTCATGTGGTGCATGTCAGGATGCATAATGTGTTCTAACTGCTGCTAAGTACAGTTTGTTGCTTTTTTTTCTTCGTTTTAAAAAAAATGGCAGCCAGTAAGAGTGTTTTCCAATGTAAGTATTGTGTATCTAAACCGGGGTAAGACAGCAACGCAAATATATATTTTTTTTGTGGGGATCTTTTCATATTGTTTGGAAAAGTACAAGTTTTAAATGATATATTGCATTAAGCAGTGACGTGCAGTCAGGGGAGGCAGGTGAGGCAGGGTCTCACGTGCCATCATGGAAAGAAAAAAAATGTAAAAAGAAAAAAAAATAATTAAATTGTTATATGTATCCAGTGATTCCCAGGGATCATTCTTGCGACTACTCGGCTGCAGAATAAGTGACAACAAGCAGCAACAGTTAGCAAGTCAAGTGCAGTGGCAGCGATCGTTTATTTTTTCCTCTCGCCTGGACTTTTACCATGGAGGATTACATATCTAAAATAAAACAGTTTTCTAAACTGGACTTTCAATCGAAGCAGGAGGTAATAATTAAAGGAAGATCTCCATCGAGACAGAGAGACTTTTAAAACTGAAGAAAGATAAGGAAGACTTCTATAAACAAGTTATCGATGCTTTTGTTCAGAAGGAGCGGCGCATGGACTTCATTTATAAGTATAGGTAAGACCATAATAAAGTTTTTTTTAATTAAATGTGCTTTTTTGTGTGCTACAGTTTGTATGTGTAAAGTTAAAGTTAAGTTAAAGTACCAATGATTGTCACACACATTAGGTGTGGTGAAATTTGTCCTCTGCATTTGACCCATCCCCTTGATCACCCCCTGGGAGGTGAGGGGAGCAGTGAGCAGCAGCGGCGCCACGCCCGGGAATCATTTTTGGTGATTTAACCAAGAATCCAAGATGGCCGACAGCACTGTCTTTTGTTTGTCTGCTTGTCAAAGTGGTCTGAATTTCTATCTGTTTTAATTTATTTTTTAGCCAATTTAAGTAAATTGTACTAGTTTTAAGCGTAACAATTGATGAATGAAGGCTTACTTCCAAAAAAGTGGCATTTCTGACTGCTTTTGTTGGATTTGGAAATCTGGAGGCCTTTGACCTGCTGAAGCCAGGAGATGTTTTGCTAGCTGAAATTTTGGCCTTCCACCTGCCACAGCCCGGATCTATCCTGACCCCAGCTTGGCCTTCCATTGCCTACAGACTGGGTCTGCTAACTTCATCTTGGCCTTCCACTGCCTACAGACAGGATCTGCTAGCTGCAGACCGGATCTGCTAGCTTCATCCTGGCCTTCCATCTGCCACAGCCTGGATCTGCTAGCTTCATCTAGGCCTTCCATCTGCCAAAGCCTGGATCTATCCTAGTCTCAGCTTGGCCTTCCACTACCTACAGACTGGGTCTGCTAGCTTCATCTTGGCCCTCCATCTGCCACAGCCTGGCTCTAACCTAGCCCCAGCTTGGCCTCTCACTGCCTACAGACTGGGTCTGCTAGCTTCATCTTGGCCTTCCATCTGCCACAGCCTGGCTCTAACCTAGCCACAGCTTGGCCTCTCACTGCCTACAGACTGGGTCTGCTAGCTCATCTTGGCCTTCCATCTGCCACAGCCTGGATCTATTTTAGCCTCAGACTGACTAAGGCTGGGCCTCTGCTAGCCTTAGCTTGGCCTTCCAACTGCTGTAGCCTGGACATCTGAACTTTGAATATTGGACCTGGGTAGGTAGTAAAACAATTTAACAATGACTTTGACAAAAGCTCTGTATTTATTATTAATGCTTTTTCCTGGACTTTTTTTCTGCAATTGTAGTGGGGTACCTGACCAGGTGCTCCACCAACCTTTAACTCTACCGAACGCAATAACAATCACCTGGTCCTACGAAACTACAGCATTTACACAAAGCTTATTGATATCTACATGTGGGTCAGTGCTAAATAATTCTAACCAGCTTCATTTATGGTGTATTTCTGTGTTAAATAGATGTTTTTCTCCTTCTGAAATTACTCATTTTGACATTGGGAAGCCAAGTAATGTTGTCATCGGGTTACCTTGCCATATGAAACGAAACATTTTTATATTGCTCTTACTTCTTCTATCAGGCAATGTGCAACCAAATCCAGGCCCAGCTTTGTACAACATCAGTACTCCTGATGAATTTAGAGCTAGGTCAGGTCTTGGTTTAATTCATTCAAATATTAGAAGTCTACTGCCAAAATTAGACTTAGTCAAAGTCTGGATTCAAACAACCAATGCAGACATATTTATCTTATCAGAAACCTGGCTAACCAAAGCAGTCTCTGACAAGGACATTGCTATAAATGGATATAATGTCTTCCGATGCGATCGTCCTCGAAAAGGTGGAGGAGTGGCTATGTATATAAAAAACAAATTTAATGTTACCTTATTATCATCATTGTCAATCACTAAACAATTTGAACTCCTTGCCCTGCAGCTTGAATTCTCACATGGCCAATCTCTCGCAATTGTAGGCTGTTATAGACCTCCCTCTGCCTCCTCTGAAGCCCTTGCCTCGCTTGAATCCTTTATGAGTGGGTTAAAAGCTAGTGAGCTTCTCTTGGTTGGTGATTTAAATTTTGACTGGTTGACTTCCTCTTCTGATAACCTTAAAGCTGTATGCAACTCACTAAACTTAACTCAATTAACACTAGAAGTCCCAGCATTTTTCTGTCTACCTAGAAGACCCAGAGAGGGGTCATTTGGCCCGACGCTTTTCCCGAATACACTAATCACTCATTTTGTTATGGTAATGAGGCTGTTAGGGGCAGTTTGTCTAGGTAGACAGAAAAATTATACATGTGGGAAATGCCGAAAGGAGCAATGGCAGTGCCAGGATTGTGAGTGACTGCTCAAATGTATGTCAGTCACGTTTACATGGACATGGTTTTTCATTCTTTGTAAATATGCTTTTTTCTTTGTAAATTTTTTTTTTTAAACTATTTTTGGCACACAAAAATAACAATTGCTTCTGCAACAACCCTCCACACCAAAACTGGGAAAACAGTTGCTTTTTCATTCTTTGTAAATATGTTTTGTTTTGTATTTTTTTTAACAATAAATGTCAGAGTGTTGATCCCTTCATTCTGTTGATCCTTGCAAAAACACACACAACCTACCTCAGAACTAAAGCTTGAGCTGTAAGGTCCCCTCCCCCACACAGGCTCAAGTGGCCCCCTGCCGTGTGCCACTAACAGCCACATTTTCATAACAAAAGGAGTGTCCACAGGGGGGACTAGGGGTCAAATGACCCTCTTGTGTGTTTTCTAGGTAAAAATGTCAATTGACCCTTCTCTGGGACTTCGCGTGTTAATCACTTCCCCAACTCGACCCAATACTAAAAACTCCTCAAAATCATCTTTACTTGATCTAATTCTAACCAACGCTCCCCATAAGTACACTGGCACTGGGGTGTTTGCCAATGACTTGAGTGACCATTGTACAATTGCAGCTGTAAGAAACTGCAAGCTACCAAAATCAAAACCCACTATTACATGCAAAAGAAATATTAAAAACTTTTGCCTCCCAGCTTTTATATACGATTTAGCTGCCTTTCAGTGGAACAGAGTTGCTTTAATTGATGATATTGAGATAGCGTTGAAATACTTTTATAATGAATTTCAACGTATAGTCAATAAACATGCTCCCTTTCGAAAACTTAGAGTTAAAGGTCGAAATAATCCCTGGTTTTCCTCCGCAATTGGAAACCTTCTCAAAGAGAGAGACGTTGCTTGGGCCAGGGCTCGAAAAACAAAGACAGAGGCTGACTGGCTTAGCTTCCGCCAGCTTAGAAATAAATGTACTTCGCTTGTTAAGAGGGCCAAGTCTGATTTTTACCTGCATGAATGCAAAAAACATATAAATGATCCCAAAAAGTTTTGGCAAACCATAAAAGCTTCTTTAAATCATGTGACAACAAATGACTTTCCAAGTCCTTTAATTACTCAATCTGGTACTTTGTCTGATAAGACAACTATATCAAATTGTTTTAATGAGTATTTTGTTTCTGCCGGATCCTTGTTTGAGTCGTTGAATCCTCAATTGTCAAATGTTGGTTTAACTAATGTTAATATACCAAATACACCACAGGCTGTAAATAGACGCAGCACCTGCACTTTTGAGTTCACACCTGTATCAATATCCGAGGTAAACAGTGCACTAAAGAGCCTGGACACAACTAAAGCAGCAGGACCTGACCAAATTGAACCCTTTTTCTTAAAATTGGCTGCTGATTTTGTTGCTGAGCCTCTCTCGCATATTTTTAACCTAAGTCTAACAAGTAAAAGCATTCCAAAAATCTGGAAATCGGCCTTTGTTCTTCCCCTGCTAAAAGGGGGTGAACCCACAAATATAAATAATTACAGACCAATTTCTAAATTATGCATTTTAGCAAAACTGTTTGAGAAGATCATCAGTAACCAGCTAGAGGATTTTTTAGAATCAAACAATATTTTATCTACATTTCAATCTGGTTTTAGAAAACAGCATAGCACTATTACAGCTGCTCTTAAGGTCCTCAATGATTTAATCGAGGCTGTAGACGGCAAGAAATATTGTGTCGCCCTATTTATTGATTTGTCAAAAGCATTTGACACAGTAGACCACAGTCTGTTAATTCAAGCCCTTCATCACGTTGGATTATCTAAAAATGCAGCTGCTTGGTTCACAGACTATCTCTCCAGCAGAACACAACGTGTACAGGTGGCTGGGACCACCTCTTCATTACTGGACATTACCAAAGGCGTTCCACAAGGCTCAGTGCTGGGGCCCATTTTATTTTCTATCTACATAAATAATCTTTGTAATAATTTGTCAAATGCAATGTACCATTTTTATGCAGACGACACCATTATTTATTGCTGTTCAACCTCCATCACTCAGGCTTTTGAGTTTTTACAAGCTGCTTTTGATGTCATCCAGGCTCGCTTATTTGATCTTAAATTGGTTTTAAATACAGATAAAAGCAAGGTCATGGTTTTCTCTCATTCAAGGGTGCTACTGGAAAATATTCCAAATATTGTAACATCAAATGGAAACCCTATAGAGCAGGTCTTACATTACAAGTACTTGGGTTTTACTCTAGATCAGGAGCTTTCATTTAAAGCCCATATTAACAACTTGGTCTCTAAGCTTAGGGTAAAGCTTGGTTTATTTTTTAGAAATAAAAACTGCTTCTCTCTTAAAGTCAGAAAGAAATTGGTGACAGCAACTATCTTGCCTGTAATTGATTATGGAGACGTGCTTTATTTTAGTGCTTCATCTAAATGCCTCCAGTCCTTGGACACTGTTTTTCATTCAGCACTAAGATTTGTTACTGGCTGTCGTAGTCTCACCCACCATTGTCAACTGTATATGAAGTCAGACTTATCTTCATTGAGTGCACACAGATACACACATTGGCTGACTTTAATTTATAAGGCTCTTTTAGGTTTAATACCTCCATACTTGTGTACTCTGTTACAAAGAAAAAGCAGCTCTTACGCATTACGTTCTAACAATTTGTATGTTTTAACTGTTCCTCATGTACGGACTGAATTTGGCAAAAGAGCTTTTGGCATTGCTGCCCCTATTGCATGGAATGAATTGCAGACGAAACTGAAACTTACAGAACTACTTCCATTTGGAGCCTTCCGTTCTGTCCTGAGGGACAAACAGCGAGAGACGTTTGCACAGTGCCTGTGTTTTTAAAGATGTAAATCTCTGTTGTTTTACGGTTCTCTTATGTATTTTAAAATGTATGTCTTAATGTATTATTTTTGAAACTGCTCTGTGACATGTGCTGTTGACCTCTTGGCCAGGTCACCCTTGTGAAAGAGATCTTGATCTCAATGGGTTTTCTTATCTGGTTAAATAAAGGTTCTAACCCCCAATTCCAACCCTTGATGCTGAGTGCCAAGCAGGGAAGAATGCTGGTATGAGCTGTTAAACATAACCCGTTAACTGCTGCCAATCAAATGGTGAATAAGATACTCTTTAGGGTTCATATGTTTGTAAATCTGACTGTGATGAAGTCAGTGCCTTACCAGCCATTAACCTCACCGCACGTCACTGGCATTAAGTATGTGAGAGGTTGCACTATTCCATCTAGATTACATATAAAGTGTTTCCTTACAGTTATGTATAGATGTTATTGCATTTGATGTTATCACATTGTCATAACATTCTCAACAATTGGCTTGTCGTCTACAACTGAGAAAAATTGAATGAGCATTTTTATCTTTTATTTTTCTCAATTTCCATCTACATTTTCTAGTGAGTGTGGCAAGTGTGGTTTCTTATTTAAAAATTATTGGTAACAAGTTACTTGAACTAGTGTTTGTTAGGCCTTGGCGAGAATGAGGACTCAGGTGCAGAAGGGGGACAATTGACACAGGCTTTATTTAAACAGTTGTCTTTGAAATCTCTTTGAACAGAGTGATTAAAACAAAGCGGCTACAGAATCTAGCTCTGATACATTAGGTAACAAAAGACATATAGGCATAAAGCCATAAACGAAAAATCACTCCATAGGGAGGAAAAAGGCAATAGCAAAATACACACGAATCTAATAACAAAAAAAACAACAATCTATGATTAGCTACAAAAAGGTAAATCACTCATGCAGAGGAGACAAGAAATTATAAACAGAAAGTATGCTATAAAGAGCTGAGATAACTACAAACTAAAGCGCTCCAAGAGGAGGATAAAAGGAAGGCAGAGCACTATGAAATAACACACAAAAAACTTGACCAAAAAATTTAGCAAACGAAAATCACTCTTTCTCAAAGGAAACAAAGAAATCAATAAATAAGGCGAGGCAATACTTAGCAACTTGGTTGTGGACGAAGGCTGGAGGTACGTGACAAGACAATATACTCTGGCACAAGACAAGAGGAGGATGAGACATTTATACACATGAGGGAGGGTGACACAGGTGGGCACAATCAGGCAATCAGGAGAGACATCAGACCAGTGAAACGGGAGGAAAAGCAAGTGACCTGAAACGAGAGGGAGAGTTAACCTTTCAAAATAAAACAGGAAATGACAAGACAACATGAAACCAGACGAATCCCAGACAAGACTTCACCCAGGTGTGACAGTGTTGGGGAGATGCTAGTATGTGTCCTGACTTCTTAAGGTGTGAGACGTGGAGGCGAGTCTGTTGGACCTGAATGCAAGAAGCAAGGCAAGGAGGAAAGAGTGCAACAAAATTATTTATGTCCAAAATAAATTCACTGGAGAAAGTCATAATCAGAAATACAGAATACATAAAAATACAACAAATAGCACACGGGGCGGACTCACTTGTGCGAAGCCACTGATTTTTTATTTTTTATTTTTTTACCACCGAGTAAAATCCAGCCCAGTATTGGTGATACCAATCTGATACCTATGCTTTGTGCAAATATACCTAATATGTATGGTTCAATTTAAAAAGTACAGTATTTCAAATGTTGCTGCTCTTGGGTTTTCATTCTCCAACAATGTAAAATCACAGGGCGAAATAAATGATGGCATGCTGAAAATTTTAATTTCCCCTCTGGGATTATTAAAGTATTTCTGATTCTGATTCTGATTCTGATTATTCTGCACTGACTGCATAATTTTATTTATATTCAACTCTGTATGTCTCCAAATAGCATTCGATAAAAGGATACATACACTTGCTGTTTTAGAATACTGAGTGACTCAATTTAATTGTCAATCATTTTCTTTAAAAAACTGTAATGGCTGTTTTATTGCAATTGCTAAGTATAATTTAATGACACCTACATTTTGAATTATTTAGGAAACTTGACCTGAAAAAAACTAGGCTTAAAAAAAAAAGCCCATGTGAGATTAGTGTAGTATTCTGTAAATGTATATATAGGAACTGCTCAATGAAATAAAGGGAACACTAAAATTACACATCCTAGATCTGGATGAATGAAATATTCTTACTTATTTACTTGTTCTTTACATAGTTGAATGTGCTCACAACAAAATCACACAAAATGTATCAATGGAAATTAAATGTATTAACCCATAGAGGTCGGGATTTGGAGTCACACTCAAAATGTAAGTGGAAAAACACACTACAGGCTCTAGCAGGGGTACCCGGCGTTGTCTGGGCCATAAGATCATAATCCGGAGGTTCTTTTGAGGCATTCTTCAGTTTCATACATAGATATCAGCTGCTTAACCCCCCTGTCACTTGAAGGCAGCATGCTTGAGGACAATAAGTATAATATAATTTTGGTCTAATATTAAATTAGCTAATAGGAAAAGCTGTATAGTCTTAAAAGGACATGAGGACTCGGTTCAGATTCTTTTTTTTTTGCTTAGTAGGTGAAAAGATTTGTGGGGATGCCCACTCTTGAACAGCCAACATATAGTTGACCATGTGAAAAGACTGGGTCATTCAGGTTAAGTCCTACAACTTGGACGATTGTCCCTGGGCTTTGTTTTTGGTCATGGCAAAACTTAGTTTGACTAGAAACTGAAGACGTTTGAATTCAAACGGCAAGTCGGATGGAATCAAAGGTATTTTTGGAATGAAGATATTGGTTCCTGTGGCTTTGCCTGTCATCACAGTTGTTTTAATATCTCTTGGAAGAAGCTGTTTGACCGTCAGCCTTGTCCCACTGCAAAGGTTTGGGGGATCAAGGTTTTGGAGAAGCATAATGGGTTCACCAACCTCAAGGTGAAGAGAGTAAGGTGGAAGACCGGGTGAAGCTAAGCTCTTAAGGAATTCCGTAAGGTAATTTACAGCTTCCTCTGGCTCTTTCATGCTGTCCATGGATTTGTAGACAATTTTAACTCCTCACAGATTATTTAAAAGTCTATGGTCCAGTTCATCAACTGTAACATTCCTAAAAGAGAGTATATATCTTTGCCTTTGACAATTTTGGTCTTGGAATTTTATTGCTATGTCTGGGAAGACAGCGTTGATGAGATGAACTAGGGTTTCTACAAACGTTCCAAAAGGTAGGGTAACCAGACAATCAGGTTCAGACTCCAGCCTCCGATTTTCCCACCTGAAGTCTGAGAATATGCCAGTTTGTTGATAGCCTGATAGCAGGACTCTCATATTGGTTGATAATCCAAAGCATTTACTTTCTGACCACAAGTTTGATTTTTTTTCAAGCTGGCATTCACTTCATCTGCTCATGTTTCCTTTGTAATCACTAGCAGAAATCTCAGACCAACAGAACAGTTGCTCCACCCATGATTTATTTTCTCTTTTGCTGATGTCTAAAGGTATTTTAAATGCAGAGTGAGCCATTCTTCCACTCTCGAGTAAAGTAGTGGCAATGCCACTGAATGCAACAGCAAGGGCAATATCACCTCTTTGCCTGATTTTTACAAGAATACGATTGATAGCAAAGGTCTTTGCAGTTCCTCCATGAGCATCAAGATTCAAACAGAAAACACTGCTTTCTGATCATCCACAAGTCGGGTGTCATTTTCTGTGATAAAGGCATCAAGTAGATCATTATTGTAATTTGTCTCTCTTTCATAATCAGTTGAAAGTGGGCAGCCATTTGTGATTGGAGCAAGCAAATGATTAACCAACACTCCATCACCTCCCATGGTAAGAATGTGGTTTTGAAGCTCCAGCAAAGCATAATTAAAATGTTTTCATTGAAAGCAACTGTAGTGTATGGAGTCCTTTGTTGGATCTTGTAAAGTATGTCTTTAGACATATCCTCCTTGCGTTTCTGCCAAAGGAGTGCTGGCTCAGTCAAGCTGCAGGTCATCATCATTTTGGCAAAACGTTGGCAAAGGTGGCGTGCTCTTGAGGCCTCTGCTTCTTCTCGAGTAAGAACCCAATGGTTGTCATCAGCGTTGGGCAGCTTCGCTAAGATGATACTGTCTATGTCAACAGGCCTTATCTTATCTTTGCAACAGATGAGGGTATGAGTATGGGAAATACCTATTTTATACCATTCCACTGTGGAGCGCTATGCTTGAAGATCACCAAACACTTTGCCATCCTTCAGGAGCCCTATAAGTTTGTTGTTCTTTTTAATGGAAGACTCTAGTTACCAAGGCATGACGGTCAGTTCTTGTTTGGCCCTGGAATAGATTATCTAGGACCCTTTTCCATTTTGGATTACATGTAAATGTTATGAATAAATCAGGTCGACCATATTTTCTCATACAGGTCATTGAGTCCTGTGTCCTCTGATATATGTAGCGAGGAGGGCCTGTGAAACTGGATGGCAAAATCACTTGTTGGCCTAAATTTTCTGCATTTCCATCAGTGTTTATTGCATTTTGAAGGTAAATGTACTCAGTTGCTCTCAGCTCATTTTGAATTAGTCTCAAGAACAAAAGTATTTCTTCTTCAATCTTGGCATACATGTCAACCGTCAGCTGGCTTGTAACCTCTTTGAACCTAAGTAGTTGATTAAAGTCGTCCTCATACACAATGTTCCTGTAGGCACGCAAATCCTGGCAAGACACAGACTTGCAAACATTTTGGTTAAGGCACCTGAGACTGGAGGCAGTCAAGGTTATATATTGTACTGTACATATTCTACTGTACTTACTGTATATACTGTACTCTACAGTAATTTTCCTGAGGGAACTCTCCTGAAGGAATCAATAAAGTACTATCTATCTATCTATCTATCTATCTATCTATCTATCTATCTATCTATCTATCTACATCCTGTGTATATTATATTTAATGTATATACTCTATATACTGTATATACTCTACTGTACTTACTGTATATACTGTACTATACATACTGTTCTGTACCTACTGTATATACTTTACTCTACATTCTGGGAATACTGTACTGTACATACTGTACTTACTGTATATACTACACTTACTGTATATACTGTACTCTACATATTGTACTGTACCTACTGTATATATTTTACTCTACATTCTGTGTATATTGTACTGTACAGTAAGTGGAGCTAAGAGAAAGCAACACCATCACAAAACCTGTCCGTATAAACGGACGTCGTTTTTTATATTGTAGATGGCAGAGTTATTTGTGTTTTACCACATTTAGAATTCCTCTACTGATTCACTCACTGAGCACCATAACTCCAAAAAGCTTGCAGCTCCTCTTGTTAGGATCCATGCCGGGTAAAAGCCTATCAAAGGTTGCAAGAACATAAAGCAGCTTTTAGCTTTATGTCATCTGTTGGTAGCTACTTACTGCCTTTGTTTTAATCTTTTGCGCAGTTTCATGATTGTCTCCCAGTTACATTTTTGTGCTCAACTGTACTTAACCTCACAGATTCATTGCCTCATGTCTGGTGTACACAATTCCATAGTCCTATAAAATGAATGCAAGCCACTAGTGATGGGTCCGGCAACACCGATGCATCAGCGCATGCGTCGAGCTCATAGAGCGATACCCTGTGTCGGTGCGCGTACCGCTTTTAAAAAGTTACGTGACCGATCATGAGCTGCTTTGGTCACGTGACCGATAGGCGAACTGTGTCGCACTGACGCCTCCTCTGTGCCCTGTGAGCAACGTTCCCTCTAAGGTGCGCGCCTGCGCAATTGCGCACTGCTCAAGCGTCCTCTGCGCACAGCAAATATATGCCGCGCACCAAATCAAACCCATCTGAATTCTAAACAAAATAAACACATTTATTCTGTGTAATTTTGCAATGCAACTCTGAGTGACAGTGACAACAAGCGGCCCTAACGGTGTTCGTCAACACCGTTCAATTATTGTAACGTCTATCGAGATGCTTCGAGGACAGGAATTATATCGATCACTTTATTGAGCAAAACTGTTTATATTCGGCCATAACCACACCAAAAACATGAGTAAAACACTCCTATCTCGAAAAACTAGTCATTTTCTGCCGTACAAACCACGCCAAAACCAACTTGTCATCTGTCACCAACACGCATACCACTAAGCCACTGGTGCGTTTATGGCCACACAAAAAGTCGGACAACTCAAACACCACACAAAGTTACACTATGACTCCTCAGTCATACGTGTGCTTATTCTACTGTCATTTATTATTAATGTTAATTTATTGATATTAATCATGGAATGCTGTTACTAGAGAATACAGGAATGCACACTTCATCCTATGCTTACATTTCATTGTGCAACATGAAGATGTTTAAGGGGAACTAAATGTGATCTCTGAGAGGGCTACAAATGATTTCCAAAGCAGGACCCCCACCCAGACATATTGTACAATACTAATCCATAGCTTATGAAAAACAAGATTTCTTTTATTTTCATTACAGGTGGGCCATAACACTATAAAAATGGGACCCATTACCTCCCTGCTTGGCACTCAGCATCAAGGGTTGGAGTTGGGGGTTAAATCACCAAAATGATTCCCGGGCGCGGCGCCGCTGCTGCCCACTGCTCCCCAAGGGGATGGGTCAAATGCAGAGGACAAATTTCACCACATCTAGTATGTGTGTGACAATCATTGGTACTTTAATCTTAATCTTAATATTAGAAAATAATCTCATGAAAATGACTCCTCTCATTTGAGTGCTATTATAAAAGATTGGTTTGAGACAGGTGTACTGCTGGTATTGCCACGTGTGATGTTGCTCACATGTGATCCACTGAATGCTCAAGGAGTTTTTGTGTTTGCTCACACACATGAACAATTAGAGGGAACATTGCCTGTGAGCGGGTCTCTTCTACAGCCGGAGAAATAATAACTAAGAGAAATCGTCTAAAATTGAATACGTTGGAAAAACTGTTTTTTTTAAATAAAAATGTGTAAAAAAAAAAATTTTAAAAAATCCCAGTCCACAAGCATTCTCATTCACAACACGTGCTCTTAGTTTTCCATGTTATGATACATGTTCACATTATTTTTTGACTGTATCTAAAAAAGATAAAAATATATTTTTATTTAAATGAAGATATGAATAAATCCTAAATGAAATACAATGACTTGGTTTATATTATTGTATATACTAGGTCATAAAATCAGTGTCAGTTGAGTCGGTCCATAGGTTGCCTGTAGGGATTTTTAATGTCCAGCAGATGTCAGTATTTAGTGACACAGTATCGCCACAGTATAAATACAGTTTTGCAATGTGTCCAAAAGCTTCATGACGCCTCATCAACCCATCACTACAAGCCACATTGCATGATGGAAAATTGGTCGAATGTTAATCCTGTGTTTTAAATTAAGACATACTGTTACGTCTTCGGCGCATGGCTGCAATTGTCGTGTTCCTTCCAAGGCAGAAAACAAGCAGGAGCGGCGTACAGGTAAGATTAAGGTATATTTTAGTAAATTAAACGCAGGACAAAAATACAACACTGCGGACGCTAGCTAGCGTGGAGCTAAACAACAAACAAAAATGTCACCAAGGGTGAAACACGGGGAATGCTGGAGGGCAGAATAATCTCAAGAGCGAGGAGAAAACCAGGGGAACGTAAATGTTGCCTATCGCAAACATTGACCCAGCAACTACTGCTGTGTTATTTTTTTTTTTTGATTGATTGAGACTTTTATTAGTAGGTTGCACAGTGAAGTACATATTCCGTACAATTGACCACTAAATGGTAACACCCGAATTAGTTGTTCAACTTGTTTAAGTCGGGGTCCACTTAAATTGATTCATGATACAGATATATACTATCATATATACTATCATCATAATACAGTCATCACACAAGATAATCACATTGAATTATTTACATTATTTACAATCAGGGGTGTGGAGGGGGGGGGGGGTAGGATATGGACAGCAAGTAGTGGACATAGAGAGAGAGAGAGAGAGAGAGAGAGAGAGAGAGAGAGAGAGAGAGAGAGAGAGAGAGAGAGAGAGAGAGATCAGAAGGCATAAGAAAAAGAAAAAGTATCTGCATTTGATTGTTTACATTTGATTATTAGCAATCCGGGGAGGGTGTTAGTTTAGGGTTGTAGCTGCCTGGAGGTGAACTTTTATTGCGGTTTTGAAGGAGGATAGAGATGCCCTTTCTTTTATACCTGTTGGGAGCGCATTCCACATTGATGTGGCATAGAAAGAGAATGAGTTAAGACCTTTGTTAGTTCGGAATCTGGGTTTAACGTGGTTAGTGGAGCTCCCCCTGGTGTTGTGGTTATGGCGGTCATTTACCTTAAGGAAGTAGTTTGACATGTACTTCGGTATCAGGGAGGTGTAGTGGATTTTATAGACTAGGCTCAGTGCAAGTTGTTTAACTCTGTCCTCCACCTTGAGCCAGCCCACTTTAGAGAAGTGGGTAGGAGTGATGTGGGATCTGGGGTGGAGGTCTAGAAGTAACCTGACTAGCTTGTTCTGAGATGTTTGGAGTTTAGATTTGAGGGTTTTGGAGGTGCTAGGGTACCAGGAGGTGCATGCGTAATCGAAAAAGTGTTGAACGAGAGTTCCCGCCAGAATCCTCAAGGTGCTTTTGTTGACCAGAGAGGAGATTCTGTAGAGAAATATCGTTCGTTGGTTAACCTTTCTGATTACTTTGGTTGCCATTTTATCACAGGAAAGGTTAGCCTCTAGAATGGAACCTAGGTAGGTGACCTTATCTTTCCTGGTGATAACAATGTCACCCACTTTTATAGTGAAGTCATAGACTTTCTTAAGGTTGATGTGGGACCCAAACAGGATGGATTCTGTTTTACCCAAGTGTATGGATAGCTTGTTGTCAGCGAGCCTGGTGCAAGTTCTACACAGCTCAGCACTGAAGATTTTCTCCACCTGTGACTTGTCCTTGCCGGATACCAGCAGGGCAGAGTCATCCGCAAACAAAAACAATTCACAGTCGCATGCCGATGACATGTCGTTTATGTATATTAGGAACAGTAAAGGTCCCAATATACTGCCTTGGGGGACTCCACAGCTCACCGAGAGGGGGGGGGGGGGACACGGGGGACAATCTTACTCCCTCCCCTCCAAGTAAGATTGCATCCAGCTCCATGAGGTTTTGTTAAATCCGATTGCTCTGAGCTTATCCATCAGTATAGCGTGGTTAACGGTGTCAAAGGCCTTCTGAAGGTCCAGCATGACCATGCCGCAGTATTTGCCTGCGTCCACCTCATGTTTGATGTGGTCGGTCAGGTAGAGAAGGCATGTGTCAGTGGAGTGGTTAGTTCTGAAGCCGGATTGGAATTTGTACATGAGTTTATTAGTGGCAAGGTAACTATCGACCTGTTCATAAACTATTTTCTCCATTACTTTCGAAATGGAACTGAGAATAGAAACAGGTCGGTAGTTGCCAGGTTCCAATTTGCTTCCTTTTTTAAAGAGGGGAGTTACTCTTGCTATCTTAAAATCTTTTGGTACTTGGCCTTGTGTAATCGATAGGTTTATTATGTGCGTGATGATTGGGGCAATGATGGAGGCAGAGTCCCTGAGGAATCTGGAGGGAATATTATCAAGGCCGGTGGCCTTGTTAGGGTGGAGCGCGCTCAATTTTTTAAATACCTCATCAGCTGTGACCATTTCTAATTTGAAATCATCGTTGGATACTCCTAGCTTTCTGTAGAAGGCTTTAATGTGTTCTACACCAAAGCGACCAGAGTGGTGGGACAGCTTGTTGACAAGAGTTGCGGCTATGCTGGTGAAAAAGATGTTAAGTCTGCTAGCTACCTCCATTTTGTCTGTAATGAGGGAGTCACCCTCCTTGATGCTGATGTTGGTGAGTCTTGTTTTAAGTTTCTGGCTGCAACCAGGAAGCTGGTTGTTGAGAATTTTCCAGAGCTCACGTGGCTTATTTGGGTTTTCCTCTATTTTGTCGTTAATGTCATTTTTTTTTAAGGATTTAGTCAGGTTGGTTGACTTATTTCTTAATTTATTGCATTGCTTTTTGAGAGTTGAAAGGAGTAATTTGAGGTTGATATTATTGGGTTGTTTATCTACTTCTGTTTTACATTTTTGGTATTCAGAGTATTTTCTGTCTCTGTCTTTTATGGCAGCTAATAGGTCCGGATTCATCCATGGTTCCGAGCGGGCTTTGATCCTGACTGTTTTCACGGGAGCCATGTCATTTAGTATCTTTAGGAACGCCGTTTTGAAGCGATCCCAAGCAACATCGACCAGGTTGCTCGCGAGCACAGGGGACCAGTCCCACTCATCTAATTTTAAATTGAAATTGTCATTGGAGTATTTTTTGAGGGATCTGGATTGGGCTGTTATGTGGCCATTGACTTTGGGTTTAGCTATTTTGCGGGTGCAGAAGGTTAGATAGTGGTCGCTAAGACCACAGATCATGACCCCACTATTTTTTATTTTAGGCCGGTCTGAAGTGAGAATGAGATCTATGGTTGATTGGGTGGAATCACACACCCTTGTGGGTAGCGCTATTAGCTGGGAAAGACCGTGCAGATTACAAAACTTGCTGAAGGATCTGAAGACAGGCGCATCTTTGCGTTGAATATCTGTGTTCAGATCCCCAGTTATAATTTTCTCCACGTTGTCTGTCCCTGCCAAGCATTCTTCCAAAGCCCCATGATAGGAAACTATAAAGGGGAGTGATTAACCAAAACACCTGGTGGGAACACTAATTGCTAAACTAAGACAGGTGAGGAGAATCAGTGCCCATGGAAACCAACAGTAAACAGGGAAAGAGGGTGAACCCAGGAAACAGACTAAAACAGAAACATTACCAACATAAATCATGTCATGATCCGGGTAACGGATCATGACACATACAGAGCAGGCAGTAGAGCATTAAACAAGACGGAGTAACACTGGAGGAGGTATATTTGAGCTCATTCAATTTCCGTTACGTATGTCCTCTGTGTATTTAATTTATATTTGCATGTCTCATGACACATTATGTATGTGTAATATTGGCAGCATTTCTGACGTTTGTGTGCCATGTTGTTCCAGACCATGGCCAACGTTACTCAGCTTGCCAAAGATTGTAATAAATCAATTAGAAAAAGAAAGCCTGCCCTTTCCTTCAACTTGGACACACATATCTCTTTAGCCACTTTAAGCCAGTAATTTCTAGGAGTTAGCTCACCCCCTGAGAGGCCTCCGTTTTACTAAAGTTTTCCAATGTTGTAGAAATGTGTCGAAAACATTTTAAAATTTCAGCATTTCTGTTAACAAAGATTTGCATCAGTCTGCAACACATAGTTATTCCGATAGTAGGCTATTATAGCTAATATAGACACTTACATCATGTGTTGCCTTCATTATAACACTCATACAAGGCTTTTATTTTTTTGTGGCTGCAGACATTTGTTTTTTGTATTTTTGGTCCAACCTGGCTTTTTCAACATTTTGGGTTGACGACCCCTGACTTAGAAGATGAATGAGATGTTCTAACTTTAAAAAAAAAAAAGGTTCCAAATGTTTATCAGGATTCTTCTTCTTTGTACTTTGTGAACACTTGTAGTTTGAACAGATTGTTGAACTGAATGATATTAGTACAAACCCCGTTTCCATATGAGTTGGGAAATTGTGTTAGATGTAAATATAAATGGAAAACAATGATTTGCAAATCATTTTCAACCCATATTAAATTGAATATGCTACAAAGACAACATATTTGATGTTCAAACTGATAAACTTTTTTTTTTTTGCAAATAATAATTAACTTTAGAATTTGATGCCACCAACACGTGACAAAGAAGTTGGGAAAAGTGGCAATAAATACTGATAAAGTTGAGGAATGCTCATCAAACACTTATTTGGAACATCCCACAGGTGAACAGGCAAATTGGGAACAGGTGTGTGCCATGATTGGGTATAAAAGTAGATTCCATGAAATGCTCAGTCATTCACAAACAAGGATGGGGCGAGGGTCACCACTTTGTCAACAAATGCGAGAGCAAATTGTTGAACAGTTTAAGAAAAACCTTTCTCAACCAGCTATTGCAAGGAATTTAGGGATTTCATCATCTACGGTCCGTAATATCATCAAAGGGTTCAGAGAATCTGGAGAAATCACTGCACGTAAGCAGCTAAGCCCGTGACCTTCGATCCCTCAGGCTGTACTGCATCAACAAGCGACATCAGTGTGTAAAGGATATCACCACATGGGCTCAGGAACACTTTAGAAATCCACTGTCAGTAACTACAGTTGGTCGCTACATCTGTAAGTGCAAGTTAAAACTCTCCTATGCAAGGCGAAAACCGTTTATCAACCACCCAGAAACGCCGTCGGCTTCGCTGGGCCTGAGCTTATCTAAGATGGACTGATACAAAGTGAAAAAGTGTTCTGTGGTCTGACGAGTCCACATTTCAAATTGTTTTTGGAAACTGTGGACGTTGTGTCCTCCGGACCATAGAGGAAAAGAACCATCCGGATTGTTATAGGTGCAAAGTTGAAAAGCCAGCATCTGTGATGGTATGGGGGTGTATTAGTGCCCAAGACATGGGTAACTTACACATCTGTGAAGGCGCCATTAATGCTGAAAGGTACATACAGGTTTTGGAGCCACATATGTTGCCATCCAAGCAACATTACCATGGACGCCCCTACTTATTTCAGCAAGACAATGCCAAGCCACATGTTACATCAACGTGGCTTCATAGTAAAAGAGTGCGGGTACTAGACTGGCCTGCCTGTAGTCAGACCTGTCTCCCATTGAAAATGTGTGGCTTATTATGAAGCGTAAAATACCACAACGGAGACCCCCGGACTGTTGAACAACTTAAGCTGTACATCAAGCAAGAATGGGAAAGAATTCCACCTGAGAAGCTTAAAAAATGTGTCTCCTCAGTTCCCAAACGTTTACTGAGTGTTGTTAAAAGGAAAGGCCATGTAACACAGTGGTGAACATGCCCTTTCCCAACTACTTTGGCACGTGTTGCAGCCATGAAATTCTAAGTTAATTATTATTTGCAAAAAAAAAAAAAAGTTTATGAGTTTGAACATCAAATATCTTGTCTTTGTAGTGCATTCAACTGAATATGGGTTGAAAAGGATTTGCAAATCATTGTATTCCGTTTATATTTACATCTAACACAATTTCCCAACTCATATGGAAACAGGGTTTCTACATTGTTTGACTTCCTTGCTTCCATGACATAACTTAATTCCACATATTGATATACTAAATATTTTAAGAGTTGTACATGCATACGGATGTTTTAAATGAGATTTTCCTCTATGGTTATATTTTATGGGGTGCCGAACGTAAAAGTTCAGTCACACTTTTATAGCAGATTTAACTCACTTTTCTCGGATTAAACTCACTTTTCTCAGAATTAGCTCATTTTAATTTAAATTTAAAATAAATGTTGACTTCAAGTCCATCCATCCATTTTCTACTGTTTGTCCCTCTCTGTGTCGTGGGGCTGCTGGAGCATATCCCAGCTGCATCCGGGCGGAAGGTGGTGTACACCCTGGACAAGTCGCGACCTCATTGCAGGGCCAACACAGATAGACGGACAACATTCACACTCCCATTCACACACTGGGGCCACTTTAGTATTAAATCCAAACGTTAAATCTAAACCTGAATGTTAAATATGAATCTATATGTTTAATATAAATCAATATGTTAAATCTAAACCCAAATCTTAAAGGGGAACTGCACTTTTTTTTGGAATTTTGCCCGTTGTTCACAATCATTATGAGAGATAAGAAGACAAAAGTTGTTTTGGTTTTTTTGCATTCTAACATATAAAAATTAGCTTGTTCTAACAATGCAGCTAATGGTAGCAATCAATTCTACCTCTAAATCACTTTAACATGCATTCAAAAACCGTCAACAACAATTAATTTGTTCACAATCATTATGAGAGATAAGAAGACAAAAATGTTTTGGTTTTTTTTGCATTCTAACATATAAAAATCCGCTTGTTCTAACAATGCAGCTAATGGTTGCAATCAATTCTACCTCTAAATCACTTTACCATGCATTCAAAAACCGTCAACAATAATTCATTTACGTTCCGTAACCTGTATGATAATCAAGCTGTAGTGACATTGTTATTGTAAGAACGAACACTGAGGAACTCATTTTAGTGTAGTAACACATCGGTGTGCTACGGTATTAGCCATAAAAGCTAGCTACGGAAAGAGATACAACCCTTTTTTTCTTTGCTAGTATAGGATTAGATACATTGTAACCATTAACAGAGCCATATGTAAGAATCCGAAGAAATGGTACTGCGATCACGGTAAAATTCTGTAGTCCCCTCCCCCTCTCCCTGACTGAGGTTGCCAGATACGCAGCCGAATCCAGCTCAATCGACTGGGCGACTCCAAGGAACTTCAAATGGCAAGTGACGAGTCCTACCCTGTAGGACTGAAATATGGTTATTGTCAGTACTATCAGAAAAAAAAGACTAAATCGAACTACAACCAATGCTAGCAATGCTTATGCTGGTGAAAATAAGTAGAGCATGCTTAGCAGCCTAATGTATGCCCAAAACTAAAGAGGAGACATTTTACCAAGGTATGCCTATAGGCTACTGTTTGAAATGTTTCAGATTGCCATAT
The DNA here is from genome assembly GCF_033978785.1 of Entelurus aequoreus. Classification (NCBI taxonomy): domain Eukaryota; kingdom Metazoa; phylum Chordata; class Actinopteri; order Syngnathiformes; family Syngnathidae; genus Entelurus; species Entelurus aequoreus. The sequence continues at coordinate 60,968,938 of NC_084732.1, forward strand.
TACTTGGTACAATCAGAAATACTATATTAATCCCACAACTTGGTTTAACTTAGTCCACAATATGCAAATTATTTTATCATGTGATTTGACTGTCTCCATACGTTTCACATTGCCATGATAGCCGTGCTAATGTTGGAACCCATTTCCTCAGCGTATCAGCATATTGAGAACGAAATACTGTAGGCACTGACACTACCCATGTCCACTTAGGTTTTATTTGTCAAAGCTTTTTGTACAGTGTGTGCTACTTTAAAGGAGTCCACAAATCCAGTAAGGGTCTCAAATGGGTATAATGGGTCACTTTTAATTGTTAATAAGGACTGTCGTTGATGTTTCAATGATGTTCCAAAATGACAGTGTCACAAAACTCATTAATATATTGTTGTTCAAAAATGCTGTCTTTTTTGTAATTTGTAGTTAAAAGGTGCTGTTTGCAACCTTTACGCAGATGACGAGAGGGCGCTAACTTTCAATAGTGTTAAGCATTGTACACTGCTATCTTCCGGGTTTCACCACTCAACAGCACACATGCAAACGCATTAGCTTTTTGTGTGGTCAGCTAATGATAGCGATTTGGCCAAGTTTATCGTAACAACAATATGAATGAACAATTTTGTTTGCTTCTCTTGGAATGCTTTTGTTTGTGTGCACATGCTCTTTGCTTGTGAGTGTGCTGAGACAGCCATGAGTGACAGCCTGAACACCAGACTAATTCCTTGGCATAAGAAATGTTGGTAACACTTTAGTATGGGGAACATATTCACCAATAATTACCGTAATTTCCGGACTATAAGCCGCTACTTTTTCCCCCCGTTCTGGTCCCTGCGGCTTATATAAGGGTGTGGCTTATTTACGGCCTGTTCTTCTCCGACACCGACGAAGAGGATTTCGGTGGTTTTAGTACGCAGGAGGAAGACGATGACACAATGATTAAAGACTGACTTTTCATATACCGGTAGGCTGGTTATTTTTATAACGTATAGGCGAGCACTTTGTATTACTTTGCACCGTTGTATTATTTGTACTTTGCACGAATGCTGTTCGCCATGTCAAAGATTTGAAAGTTTGATTAAATGATTGAAAGATTTATTGTTAATAAATGGGACGCTTTGCGTTCCCCAAACAGTCATCTCTGTCCCGACAATCCCCTCCGTGGTAGCAGGAACCCCTTTATACTACAGTAATTACACATCAAAACCCTGCGGCTTATAGTCGGGTGCGGCTTATATATGGAGCAATCTGTATTTTCCCCTAAATTTAGCTGGTGCGGCTTATAGTCAGGTGCGGCTTATAGTCCGGAAATTACGGTAGTTGCTTATTAAAGTAACAAATACTTAATTTAAAGTTATTTGGACACTTGGGGGAACATATAAGGGTTTGGGTTAGGGTTACTAATAAGCATTAATTATGCGGTTATTGAGGCAAGACTCTTAGTTAATGGCTTACTGGTTGTTTAATAAGAACATGCAGAATAAGGCATTAATAAGTACTTAATAATGACTAATTAAGAGCCAATATGTTGCTAATTTGCAGGTTAATAAGCAACTAATTAATGGTGAATATGTGTTCCCCATACTAAAGTGTTACCAACATTTTTAGTCAATATAATTAGTAATTGTGAAAAAAAATATAGAGATTTACACAATATATTTGTTATGTTAAACCACTAATGGTAACATAATCTAGCTGGTGTTGTTCTTTTCAACCCCCTTAAGAGAGAGATACCATTATTACACCAACCGCTTGTCTTACTTCGTTGACAAAGCTAGAAACATGTACTTTAGGGCATGTGTTGTTTTTTTTACGTGTACTCCTTTTTCTTCTTGTTGGCTTCTTGTGTATGGGGAAGAGAGAGTTCATGAGATGTGCTGAAGTAAATAATTGATGTAAGTCTAAAAGGTTAAGTTCTCAGTAAGAAGACAGGAGGATAAGATAGAGCTGTGATCTGCAGGAAAAAGAAAAGTACGGCCAAGTAAGACGTGACACGTTTCTTGAAGAGATGAGTTTTCAATCCCCGCTGGAACACAAGTGGTGACTCTGCAATCCTGAATGAGATGGGAAGGTCATCCTTCCACCGGCAGACAGGGGGAACAAAGTCTCGGCTCCGAGAGGTAATCACCATAGGAAAGAAGGAGCTAAGCCGCTGGTTTCAGCTGATAGGCTGCTGTTGGCTAAATAGGAGACAAAGACCCCTGGGAGTAGTCTGAAGTTTGGTCTTTCATAAAAAATAAAAAATATTGTATTACAAAAAAAACACTCATGTAGTTTATGTGTTTGTTCTTTTTTAATCTCAAAATTTACATTTCAGGACTTAAACTGGTATTTTTTAAGTTTAGAGCTCACATCATTTTATGACACAATGACCTTCTGTAGACTCAGCACTAAGAAGAAGAATGACGTTTCTACCAGCAAACACTGGTGAAATTAATTATGAGATAGGATTAGACGCCTGACGCATTTTTAGATTCTTCTCATGTCCTCTCAAACCTTTTGCAAGGGCACTTGTGTAAACCGTCACGTCGACTGTTTCAACCAGATTTGTTGAGCAACTTAGTAGTTTTAACACAACGTATTTATACATTCTGTATCGGTTTTCCTGTGCCTCTATTTTCGTTTGAATGTTGGCCAAAGTGGCCACAAAAATTTACCCTAAAGAGAAAAGTACAGTGGAACCTCGACTTAATTGTTTCTTGAATATGGTTTGTAAACCGATAAGTTCGTATAGTGAAGCAGAGTTCCCCATAGAAATGGTAGAGCGGTCGTGCCAGCAATCTGAGGGTTCCTGGTTTGCTCCCCGGCTTCCGCCATCCTAATCAGGTCCCTTGTGTTCTTCAGCAAGAGACTTCACTCCAGCTCCTGATGGGTCGTGGTAATGACCTTGCATAGCAACTCCCGCCATCAGTGTTTGAATGGGTGAATGTGGAAATAGTGTCAAAGCGCTTTGAGTACTGAGCAGCTAGAAAGCGCTATACAAGGATAACCCATTTACCATTTACCAAATTTTCGTTGCATCACTAGTCAATAGTGCGCAAATAATATAATAAAGATATATATATCCTTTGATTTATTATAAAAAAATAACAATTGTTGAAGGACCAGACATGGCATGTATGCTGTACATGTTACGTACATTGTGTAAGTTGTTTACGTAACTGAGTTGAACATGTAGATCCACACTGACGTCCGTGTCTCCTCTACTTAAAAAAAACAACTAATTTTTAAGGTGTAGCAGCTTTTATTTTGCTGTGGTGATCAAGCACATGTAGGGGAAACTGTGGTATGTGTAAGTTTGTTGCTTTTGTCAATAACGCAGGAACAGCAGCTTTCAGCAACACATGAAACTTTTTATTCATAACTCGAGCATAAGTTCTATTGTCTCTACTTTCATTTTTGAATCTACTGCTAAAACTTCTGGATAATGTAGTCAGGTGCGCCGCTAGGGATTTTGGGCCCCATGAAAAGAATCTTTACAGGGCCCCCAACACAGCGGCAACATTTTTTGATGCTATTTTACATACAATTATGCATTTTAACGGTATTTTTGACTATCCTTACCATATGTTAGTTAATAACTTAGTGTCATTATTTTTTCTGTATTATAATTTCATCATCATTAGGGGCCTCTCTGGGGCCCCCTCCATCATGGGCCCCTAGAATCCGTCTCCTTTACCCCCCCTTTTCGGCGCCCCTGAATGTAGTTACAACAAAGTTACAGCAGAAGAACAACTGGAGAAGGAGAACAAAGATAGACTTGATTAGATGTTTCTTGTTTTTTTCCTGATTTTCCTGAAGCTTTTATTTAACATCAGTTTTATTTAGAAAATCAACCTAATTTATTTTATTTATGTGTAATATTTCCTGTCCCGATTTACTCCATATGTGTGAATTGGTGCAGTAAAACAAGAAGCCTTGCATGTTTGCTGCTGAGAGCTACAAAGCGTAGGAGATGGGATGGACTAGACATGAAAGCAGCGGAGATGCTGGAAGTTGACAAATAACCAGAGTGGAAACGCACAGTTTTGGTTCCGCCATCTTAATGCAGCCGCGACACAGGAAGGAATTTAGGGGTCAGTTGTTACTATTTAATTGTTTACTCTTCTTAGGATAAACTTGCTACATAATGAATTGTTTTGTGCCTTCTTCCATAATGTTCAACGTGTAAGTTAGCATGACAACCTTCGTATCGTGGCCACTTTAGCTGTTTCCCTTGAGTGGTCACTATAGACAGGTTTGACTGTACAGTAGTACCTCAACTTACAAGCTTCATTCGTCCTATGACGAAGCTAGTAACTCAATACACAAGTATGCCCCTCGCCCCAAAAAATCCCAATTTTTTTATGTAAAATGCCTTTCAAAAAACTACCATTTTTGGATAGGAAATATTGTAGGAAAAACAATACCACAGAATGTACTACAAACAACTACAGTAGTAATCCATATTAAATAATATGACAGCAAGTAATGTGCATTTACCTTGCAAAGTGGACCTTTAGAGCATCTATTTTGACCTGCTTCTCCGTAAAAAACACCATGTTTAGTTATTATTTTAACGTTCTTGGCTAGTTTTATTTATTCATTCTGTTTAAGTACAATGCAAACTAGCAATGCTACACTCAAACTTCTTTGCCAAGTCGGCAACACACTCCGTAATGTTCTTTGTGATTTATTTCTTTAATTCAATGAATATCATCCGCTTCTTCTCAGCACTGTCCTTTACACTCACTATGTTTGTTTCAATAGTTGGAAAAACTATTAAGTTCTATTTACAATATATTCTTGTTAACCTATGCTATTTATAACCTACTCTATGTCCTATTCCATGTAAATTATTATATCCATACTGTTGATATTTTAGTACTCATTGGGTTAAATCTGGTACCTTGGGAACTAAATCTCATGCTATCACATGTGTCCAAGGTGTCCTGGTATGACAATAAAGTTCCTTGAACGCTTAAATCATCTAGCCATAAGCTATTGTTGGCCAGATCGGATGTTTTTGTTTGTGCTTATAAATGATAAATGATAAATGGGTTATACTTGTATAGCGCTTTTCTACCTTCAAGGTACTCAAAGCGCTTTGACAGTATTTCCACATTTACACACACATTCACACACTGATGGCGGGAGCTGCCATGCAATGCGCTAACCAGCAGCCATCAGAGGCAAAGGGTGAAGTGTCTTGCCCAAGGACACAACGGACGTGACTAGGAAGGTAGAAGGTGGGAATTGAACCCCAGTAACCAGCAACCCTCCGATTGCTGGCACAGCCACTCTACCAGCTTCGCCACGCCGAAGTGGTCCATTGCGGCATTTGGTACACTAACTAGCAGTGGGTAGGAAGGCTCGTAACCCGATTTTCTGCTCGCAACCTGAAGCATAACAATAAGCCTAGGGACAGCCTGTATCCTGAAAACGTTGTAAGATGAGTCATTCTTGGAAAAACTGTCAAAAATTGATCATATTTTAAAATTAGTCAAAAGCTTTTCTTTAGATTTTAGGTCAAACATTGTGTTTGCTTTGACTATATATCATTTTATGAGATAGCCGGACCAGACTGTACACACATGTGAGTGCCATGCAGTATATATGAATCAATGACAGCTGCTGGTCTTTCAAGGAGGCAAAGTTCATTTTCGGACTACATCATAAAATGTGTCCGTTTATTTATACATAAACTTTACCCTCCGTTCTTTTTCAAGATAATTATCAGTGAAGCAATCTGTCTTTTCCCGGCGCTTGACCAGTGTATTCTCAATGACCAGCAGCTACTTAAATGGTCTTCAGCACCAAAATGGAACCGGGAGGGGCTCAATGTAATACCTGCTGCTTGTTGGGGGTAGTAGCTGCACAGTGAAAAAAGTCATAGGCCCAGTTTACACTGCAGAACCAAATCTGATTGTTTTGCCCTCAAGTGACACAGATCTTCAAATCTGATATTTTGGCTTCAGATTCAGGCCACATCAGGAGGTAGTCCTGAATCCAATTGGAATTGAAATTTGATCTTTTCAAATGTGACTGCAGTCTAAACGCAATGCGACCTGAATGTGACCTGAATGTGATTTTTTTCGTCAGCTTTGGGCGAGCTACATCATTCGTTTGCGCTGGAAAGACGCAGTCGCCAGCGGAAATTGACATCCGGTTTCGGTTTTTATTTAAGACGACTACATTTTCGGTTCATCACTTGGCAATAGTGCACAAATAATAGGCTATATGTAATATGAATATATATTTTGATTCAGAAGACATAGCAATTGTTGAAAGACCAGAATTGACGCTGTGGCGCATTTGCTGACATGTGAGTTGAAAAATAAAGCTCCCGTAGATCCTCGCCGATGTCTGTGTCTCCTCTACTTAACAGCCATAAAAAGATTACAACGCTCCCAAATATATTCCACTATATACCTCCATTCATACATTATATTACTTTCATTTACTTTCACGTAAAAAACACACATTTTTAAGGTGTTGCGACTTTTATTTTATTTTGTAGTAGTAGCAGCGACTTCCTCCCGGTCAACTTTCTTTGTTTTCACTTCATCAAAGTGTGCATGCAAGTGACTTCGGGGCCACATCGGGGCCACATTGGGGCTTGTGCGCGTTTACACTGCAGTCTGATAAAAATCACATTTTACTTGCAGTGTAAACAATCAGCTGGAAAAAAATCAGATCTCCAAAAAAATCGGATTTGGGCCACTTTGGGCTGTAATATAGTCTCAGCATAGTCTCAAAATATGAGTAGAGTCTAAATGGAAACATATTTTAAATCTGTCGCCTGTGGTTTTTAACAAAGAAAAAGTCACTAAGCCGATTAAAAATGCATCCAGCTCAACTTGAAACAATGTAACGAAACTTGAAAAATGCTCCAGTGTTGGTTTATATCTCAAGCTCAAGCTCATTTCGCTGTCAATCAAAAATCATCACATCATCCTAAAGAAAAGGAGAACAGCAAAGTAACAGCGAAGGGTTAAGTGAGCACTCAGCAATTAATCCTTCACGTTTCTAATTGCATTAGCATCCATTACTTGGGACGGCGTGGCTCAGTGGAAGAGCGGTTGAGCCAGCAACTTGAGGGTTCCTGGTTTGATCCCCATCTTCTGCCATCCTAGTCACGTCTGTTGTGTCCTTGAGCAAGACACTTCACCCTTGTTTCTGATGGGTCGTGGTTAGGGCCTTGAATGGCAGCTCTCGGCATCAGTGTGTGAATGTGTGTGTGAATGTGTGTGTGAATGTGTGTGTGAATGTGTGTGTGATTGTGGAAATATTGTCAAAGCGCTTTGAGTACCTTGAAGGTAGGAAAGCTATACAAGTATAACCCATTTACCATTTACTTGTGAGTGGGCAGAAGAGTTTTGGGGCCAAAACAACTTGCATACAAAGTAACCTTCTTAAAGCCTGGGCTCAAGAGGTTTGCTAGAAAAATATGTATACAAAATAACTATATTCTATGCACGTACAAGTCCTAAATGGATGATTTTGGAATTAAAGTAAATGGGAGACTTTGATGTTGATTGTATGTCAATATGGACACAGGCTGACACAATGATTAGACAAACTATACAAATATTGGGGACAGGGACAGAGCTACAGTGAGGGCTGAGAGGACGGCGCGCCGAAAGGGTCAGAACGGGGACATCGCGGAGCCGGTCACCTTACCCGTCTCCGGGTTGGGGAGGGTAGGCCTCTCACTTGGCATGGGCCCGTAGGTGCTCAGATCATGCCAGCAGTTTTATTCTAATCACCACCAATAAAATAGGTATGTATTTGGGCTCATAGGTTGCCCCGGTCAAATTTTACAAACTGACTTTAGTGATTTAGTAGATGTAAAAATTGTATATAATATTGTGGTGTCCGACTGGCTTTATTTTCATCTTCACATTTCACTTGGCGACGTGCAAATTTACAAGTGGATCGACAATATATATGTATTTTTTATGTGTAACATTAACCATCCACCAACGTCACCAGTCATTTGTCAACAGAGTACAAGCAAGGTGAGCATTTTCACAACAAAGTTGACAAAAGTGGCAGTTCATATTAACATAAAAGGGTTTAAAGGGCCCGGTCATGGGCCCTCTTCCCGCATTATTTTTGTTCCACCACATATTGGGCAATTGTCCTCGAGAATTCATAGTCATTCAGCGGACCGCAGAAAGTGTCAAGATGTGGACATGTAGTGCACTGCACTACTTATATACACAGGCAACAAAACAGGTGGTTGACAAAGCTGATCAATGTCCAACTATCCATCCATCCATTTTCTACCGCTTGTCCCTTTTGGGGTTGCGGGGGTGCTGGAGCCTATCTCAGCTGCATTCGGGCGGAAGGCGGGGTACACCCTGGACAAGTTGCCACCACATCACAATAGTATTAATAGAGCATTTGTGTAAGAAGTAAGAAAAAGTAAGGAAAAGCTTGTGTGTTTGTGTGTATTTCACACATTATTGCCATTTCGACAATTCTAGTCTTTCTGTCTTTAATTTTTAATGTGTAACAGCAGCTGTCGTTAAGTATCATCACTCATTCAAGCTTCGTGTGGCACTACTGTTTCCCACTGTTCTTCATTAGCATCAGGTTCATTTGGCAGCTAATCTGTTGCCCACCTGAAGGAGGTGAGCGTTTGGAGTCACTTTCAATTAGTCAGTCCATCAAGCAGGCTTTGTCAGGAGAAGATTTCACTCTCTGTTGAATTATATTATGATTCAGATGTCCCTATACCACACACAGTTGCAGTCAGAAGTTTGCGTGTGTTTTGGGGGCTTTAAAGATGAATATGAATCATTGCTTTTTCCAGGGTGGAATAAATATGAGGCTGCACAAAGTTTGGTAGAAACAGTTTAAAAAAAATTGTTTTCATCAAGGCAACTCTGGCATCAACCTTACTACAGTATACATTTGGTGGTGCTGCAGTACACTCGTTCCCACCTCTTGTACTCCTGGGGATGCTTGATTACAGTCCAATGAACACTTACTTTAAAGGCCTACTGAAACCCACTACTACCGACCACACAGTCTGATAGTTTATATATCAATGATGAAATCTTAACATTATAACACATGCCAATACGGCCGGGTTAACTTATAAAGTGACATTTTAAATTTGCCGCTAAACTTCCGGTTCGAAACGCCTCTGAGGATGACGTATGCGCGTGACGTAGCCCGGGGAACACGGGTATGCCTTCCACATTGAAGCCAATACGAAAAAGCTCTGTTTTCATTTCATAATTCCACAGTATTCTGGACATCTGTGTTCGTGAATCTGTTGCAATCATGTTCATTGCATTATGGAGAAAGAAGCTGAGCAAGCAAAGAAGAAAGTTGTCGGTGCGAAATGGACGTATTTTTCGAACGTAGTCAGCAACAACAGTACACAGCCGGCGCTTCTTTGTTTACATTCCCGAAAGATGCAGTCAAGATGGAAGAACTCGGATAACAGAGACTCTAACCAGGAGGACTTTTGACTTCGATACACAGACGCCTGTAGAGAACTGGGACAACACAGACTCTTACCAGGATTACTTTGATTTGGATGACAAAGACGCAGACGTGCTACTGTGAGTATGCAGCTATGGCTTCTAAACATTTGATCGCTTGACCGTATGTGCGCAACTTTTTTTTGCGTATGTACGTAACTTTTTAAAAATATATAAGCTTTATGAACCTTGGGTTAGGTGAACGGTCTTTTGGGCTGAGTGATTGTGTGTGTTGATCAGGTGTTTGAATTGTATTGGCGTGTTCTATGGAGCTAGGAGCTAGCAGAGGAGCTAGAAGCTAGCATAACAAACACGTAGGTGTTTTTATGCAGGATTAATTTGTGGCATATTAAATATAAGCCTGGTTGTGTTGTGGCTAATAGAGTATATATATATGTCTTGTGTTTATTTACTGTTGTAGTCATTCCCAGCTGAATACCAGGTATCGTGAGTATGCAGCCTTGGCTGCTAAACATTTGATAGCTTGACCGTACGTGCGCGTCACGTACGTAACTTTTTAAAAATATATGAGCTTTATGAACCTTGGGTTAGGTGAACGGTCTTTTGGGCTGAGTGATTGTGTGTGTTGATCAGGTGTTTGAATTGTATTGGCGTGTTTTATGGAGCTAGGAGCTAGCATAGGAGCTAGGAGCTAGCATAACAAACACGCAGGTGTTTTTATGCAGGATTAATTTGTGGCATATTAAATATAAGCCTCGTTGTGTTGTGGCTAATAGAGTATATATATGTCTTGTGTTTATTTACTGTTGTAGTCATTCCCAGCTGAATATCAGGTACCGTGAGTATGCAGCCTTGGCTGCTAAACATTTGATAGCTTGACCGTATGTGCGCATCACGTACGTAACTTTTAAAAAATATATAAGCTTTATGAACCTTGGGTTAGGTGAACGGTCTTTTGGGCTGAGTGATTGTGTGTGTTGATCAGGTGTTTGAATTGTATTGGCGTGTTCTATGGAGCTAGGAGCTAGCAGAGGAGCTAGCATAACAAACACGTAGGTGTTTTTATGCAGGATTAATTTGTGGCATATTAAATATAAGCCTGGTTGTGTTGTGGCTAATAGAGTATATATATGTCTTGTGTTTATTTACTGTTGTAGTCATTCCCAGCTGAATATCAGGTCACCCCCGGCTCTCACAGCATCTTCCCTATCTGAATAGCTTCAACTCCCCACTAGTCCTTCACTTGCACTTTACTCATCCACAAATCTTTCATCCTCGCTCACATTAATGGGGAAATTGTCGCTTTCTCGGTCCGAATCTCTCTCACTTCATGCGGCCATCATTGTAAACAATAGGGAACTTTGCGTATATGTTCAACTGACTACGTCACGCTACTTCCGGTAGGGGCAAGCCTTTTTTTTATCAGATACCAAAAGTTGCAATCTTTATCGTCGTTGTTCTATACTAAATCCTTTCAGCAAAAATATGGCAATATCGCGAAATGATCAAGTATGACACATAGAATAGATCTGCTATCCCCGTTTAAATAAAAAAAATTCATTTCAGTAGGCCTTTAAAACGAGGGTGTTCAAACCTTTTCCACTAAGGGCCGCACACTGAACAACCAAAGCATGCGGGGTCCATTTTTTTTAAACCGATGCAATATATATAATTATTTTTACATTTAGGGCTCCCCCAGTTTGGTTCATAAAAATGTTAAAAATAAGTCTTGTCTTTTTATTTATTTAACACTTAAATCTCTATGTCAATTATATATTACATCAACTTTACCTGTTGATGTAAAGTACGTTTGTATATTGTTTTCATGTTGTATGCCGTTTTTATCAAAACCCAGTTTTATTATGTCAAAAACACAAAATATGCAATATTTTCCCCCAAAAAAATTTAAAAATGGAATATTTGAAGTAACTGGAGTCTTAAATAGGCCAATAATTCATACCAACGTTGATTCATTATAATTTGTTGAGCAAGTTTTTTTTTGTTTTTGTTTTTTAAGTCCCCTTAAAATTATTGGGGATCCAAAAGGGCCTCACTCATAAAAGTGTTCGAAAAAGTTATTTTTTATTTCATTTTTTACTTTCAACGCTTAAGTCTTTAGATCAACTTCAGCTCTGTCTGTCGCTTATAAGTTTTTATTATTTTTCATGTTTTTTATGCTTTTTGTTGAAGAAAACTTTAGTCAGTTTCAGTTTATTTCGAACATGCATGCATAAAACACAAATATAATGCAATACATCATATATTTCCAGTTGTTTCATTATAACATGTCCAAAAAGAAGTAGGAGGAAGAAGAGCTTATTTAATCCTACCCGTTTTAATTTTATAGCAGTTTTATCCTATTTGTTTGTTCTCTATTTGTATCACAACAGTGAATAAATAAATGTATATATAATATATAATATACAATAAGTAAGCAATTATTGAATAATAAATACATATTAGACATATAAACATATACACAATAATTAAAGTTATCATAAATAAATAGTTAACTTATTTATGGTCCACCTAGGAGATTAATAAGATTATATATATATATATTTTTAAAAAGGTTCAAGATGTTTATCAGGATTCTTCTTCTTTGTACTTTTTAAGCACTTGAACAGTTTCTTGAACCGAATAATATTAATACTTTGTTAGACTTACATCATTTAATTCTACATACTGATATGCTAAATGTTTTAAGTGTTGTATGTGCAATCGTGCATACAGATGTTTTAAATTAGATGTTCCACTAAGGTTGTATTTGTTCTCTTTTGTTGAGAATAATCGTTGTACATTCTCGGGTGACAGGTTATAGTTTGCTTTGTACATAATTTTAGCTGTTTTCAAATACAACAAGTTATTGAATTTAAATATTTTTATTCAATAGATTAAGGCTTTGTATGTTCTCTATATCCAACGTTATATATTATCTTAACTGTTCATTTATTCATTCACCATTAGTGAATGAAGCATACTTTTGTAGTAATTTCCCCATATCTCTACACAATAACTCAGATATGGTAACAATAGCAAGCAGTAGAGATTAAGAAGTGATTTTTGGTCCATAATATATTTAACTTCATTCATTATTCATTATTTGTTTGTTTATTTGTTAGTTAGAAACATAGCTCATAATGTTATTGGCAGGCTGTGATGAAATGTTTAGACAATGTCAGAAAGGAAAGAAGGAACAAATGCTTAGATTGTGGAAGTGATCTGGATCACCGTTTGGATTCAGGATTACAATGATTCTTTATAATTGGGAGATGGCAGAGGTTTGCACTCTTAGATTGCTTTTCTAGTTTTATTTAGATTTTAACTTTGGTTTTAATTTAATATATTTGTCACATTCTGCTTTTGTAGATTGTAGCGTTACTTCAGGATGTGGAGACAAACTTTTTGGTTTAAACAATAACCGTCCACAGCCTGGTACAGGTCTGCGGACCAGGGGTTTAGGACCACTGATATAATATAAAGTACATTTTTTACACTACAGCCAATTACATGGTTATATTTACTATTAGTGTACGATATTTATGTGAAAATGTTGATAATTTACTTTTATCTATTTATACATTAGTAATTGCATGGGGGTAATTGTACTGCCAAACACAGATCCAACATTTGACGCATGGAGTTTTGAAGTGTACTCTAGCAAACTTGTGCTTCTACTAAGCCCAGGTAAGAGTTGCAGCTGTGTCAGCATACTAATACATAGTATGTATTAATTCACCAGAAAACTTTTTAATACAATTTTACTACACTCCCAGAGGGGTGATTGGCTCTGGTGATGTTATGCTGAGGAGAGTCAGCTATTCTCTTTGCTCTGTTTGTGAGCAAACATAATCAGTTGACATTTTCTTAACTAAAAGTAGCAATGCAGTTTAAACTTGTAAACAACCTGTTACTTAATTTTTTTTTTCTGTAGTTGTTTGTCATGGTTTGACCAGTTAAGATTCAAGGACTCTTTTAAGCCTCTTTTAAAGTATTATAAATTTAGAGGCAATAGGCTGAATTCATTCATGATAATAGCAATATTTTTGTTTTAGGTTTCTAGTCAAATCTTACAGAAGAGGAGCAATGACTGTAGAGCAGGGGTGTCCAAAGTGCGGCCCGGGGGCCATTTGCGGCCCGCAGGTAATTTTTTAACGGCCCCACGGCACATTCTAAAAATACGATGAAAAAAAAACAAAAAACATAAAAAGTGGTATAAAAGAGCAAACAGGTGAAATGTAACAAGAAAATGTTGCATTATTTACTCTAACAACACAAAGCTGCCATGCAGGCTGTTTCTTTCTTTGAAAAATAATAATGAATCAAAATCAATGTCATTATGAATTATTGACCTATTCAAGGCTCCATTTACTTCACATTAAATATTCCACTTTGAGATATTTTGGGGGGAAAATGTTGCATATTTTTTGGTTGCCATTTAAAAAACAAAGTTTTTTTAAAGAAGGGCCTAAAACGAACAAACAAAAAACATAAACAACAATAAAACTTATAATTGACGGATATATCTGAAGTTGATCTTGATTATTGTGGTAAAAGTTAAAAAAAAAAAATTAATTGATTTTTTTAAACTTTACTGAGCAGTACCCTTTTGGATCCCCAATAATTTTAGTGGGACTATTTTTTTTTTAAGTGTCATTGCTCAAAAAAATAATGAATTAAAATCAATGTTGTTATGAGTTTATTGACCTTTTTAAGACTCCAATTATTATATAATCTCAAATATTCCACTTTAAAATTTTATTGGGGGAAAATATTGCATATTATGTGTTTTTTTCAGTGTGTGAATGTGTGAATGTGTGTGTGTGTGAATGGGTGAATGTGGAAATAGTGTCAAAGCGCTTTGAGTTCCTTAAAAAAATGGTAGAAAAGCGCTATACAAGTACAACCCATTTACCATTTACCATTTTTCCATAAAAAAACCCGGTTTTCCTTGACAAAAATGGCATACAACTTAAATCTTTAAAAGCACTATATTGACAGATAGACCTAATGTTGATCTAGAGATTTAAACCTTGAATAATAATAATAATAATAATAATACTAAATAATGACACATTTGTAATATTTTTTTTGACCAAAACCCTTTGGATCAAGCCTGAGTGGAGGCCTAAATGTATCTTTTTTATACATATATTGTATTGGTTTTTAAAATAAAAAATATCAAAATGGCCCCCGCTTGCTTTGATTTTTCAGTGTGCGGCCCTCAGTGGAAAAAGTTTGGACACCCCTGCTGTAGAGGTAGGTCTTTAGCTCCCCAGAAAAAAACAAACACTCTTTCAATTACTGCCGTACTTTGGTCAAGAAAAAACGGTACTCAGCAGCGGTCACAGGTATTGCTGGGCATTCGCAAACTTTCCATGCATTGACTTCTTACAGTTCTAATGTGAGAAATTCAGACGATCTAGTGGAAATCACATAGGTTCCTGTAACGGACTATTCACGAGATAAAGGAGTAGAATAAAGATTAAACCATAGATAACCTATAAACCTTCCACATAATGTAAAACAAGAAAACATAGAAATGTATGCTCAGGCCGATTTAATGTTTGATAAACTTTGTTTTTATTGTATTTTTTAGTCTCTAAATGTGGTAAGTATAATTTACTGAAAAACAAAAAGAATCCTTGGTCTGTAAAATCAGATAAAGTCAGATAAAGACACAAACAAAGGAAATTATTTTCTAAGGGCACAAGTTTGTTTCTCCACATTAGTCGCACAAATTAATCACATTAACAAGCTTTTTCAGCCACACACTGTGGTGCGAAAAAAGACCCTGATTAAGACAAGAAACATTTTTTTTAAAAGCCCATTTACAAATACCTTGTATGTTTTAAGATGTACTGCTGATTTATTTTGAGACACATCGACAATCACTGATACAGTTTGCGAGTCAGACATGATTCCTTTGCAAATAATTATTTCCCGTGCGATTACAATAACTTCATGTAATTTCTGATTTGTAATTTGAAGGTGTCTGTAAGAACTACGTGGCGGTATAGCTCGGTTGGTAGAGCTGCCGTGCCAGCAACTTGAGGGTTCCAGGTTCGATCCCAGCTTCTGCCACCCTAGTCACTGCCGTTGTGTCCTTGGGCAAGACATTTTACCCACCTGCTCCCAGTGCCACCCACACTGGTTTAAATGTAACTTAGATATTGGGTTTCAGGGTTTCACTATGTAAAGTGCTTTGAGTCACTAGAGAAAAGCGCTATATAAATATAATTCACTTCACTTCACTTCACTACTGTAGTACTTGGGTTACAATGTGACATTCATGCCCATGATGAGTTCATACTACTATGAAGTGTGTCAGAAAAGTTCCAAGTCTAATGGCACAAAAGATACATTACAAATGCAAACTACACAATTTTGGAGTCTAACACACGTTCCATACTTCTCTGCCATGCGTTCATGCACTTCTGGAAGGGTTCTCTCGGATCCTCTGGGGCGGCGTGGCGAAGTTGGTAGAGTGGCCGTGCCAGCAATCGGAGGGTTGCTGGTTACTGGGGTTCAATCCCCACCTTCTACCATCCTAGTCACGTCCGTTGTGTCCTTGGGCAAGACACTTCACCCTTGCTCCTGATGGCTGCTGGTTAGCGCCTTGCATGGCAGCTCCCTCCATCAGTGTGTGAATGTGTGTGTGAATGGGTGAATGTGGAAATACTGTCAAAGCGCTTTGAGTACCTTGAAGGTAGAAAAGCGCTATACAAGTATAACCCATTTATCATTTATATTTATCATATATGAGGGGGCAGAAATGTAAGAAGGGGGCATCATGTATACATGCTGCTCCATCATGCTTCAGCACTATTTGTTTGTGTTAATCCAGTAGTAACATTGCCTTCTTCATAGAATTTGGTTGTTAGCTAAAGTAAAAGCATGATTTACTAAGATCCAAGTACCACACAGTCTGTAAAATAGCGTGTACTATTAGTGGGCTTGTTGTGGTGATTTCCTAAGACTGCATGTACAAGTTAAATGTTGTGCAGATCTCCTTATTCAAATGAGGATTTTGAGTGTACTATACGGGGCATCGCCACGGAGACACTTCATCATTTACTGCACATGTTATCATGCTCCCACCAGTGGTGTTTTGCTATATTTTCAAACATGCAGGAGACATGTACCACTTTTTATGGGCATTTTAAAAGCAGTCGTGCAGTGCATCTATATTGATACCATTTTTTTAAATTTTCTTTTACCGCTGAAGGCGCATGGGAGAAAGGCTGCACTAACTCCGCTCAATATACAAAAAAGCATACTTCAAGAATTTGTTTTCAAATAAAGAATATTTTAATTATATATATTCTATTTGGAAAAAAATCAAAAGGCATTAAAAAAATACTAAAGGACACCAAAATGCATCAATTGAATTTGTTTTATACAGCCCCTTAAGTCCTTTCGCAGCTATAAAATTATATTGGCGACTAGACGACATTTCTAATTCTTTTTTATTTCTGACCATCCAAATATGTTGAAACATACACGTAGGTCCGAGGATTGTCATCTGTCCATTGTCTGTCTGTGCAGCATGAGCACTGACCTTGCAGCCGTGTGGAACTGTTAGTTTGCACAATTACTCAATAAACACAAAATAGTGCTCCCAAAACGGAGATGAGGGTTGATAAATCACAGTGTGCATAATAAATAAATGTATTTGCATTTTTTCCTCCTAGTATTTTGGGCGTTTTGATGATCAGCATATATTTTGTATATTAATGAAGACCGGGATGCAAATTAGATTGCATGCCTTATTCTGCTCACTTAAGAGACGCAATCCACTTTGCACAGCAAAGTGGATTGCTGTGCTATCAAGTTTGCACATGTTTTTAGTACAAGCAAACCTGTAATAAATCAGGCCCTATGTGTCTATATGTGGAGAATAGGATTGCACTTTGTCAGGCCTCTACTTTCACACCTGTACCACTTGGGTCTCCCACTAAGCTCCTGCTGGTAGCTCTTAACCACATTAGGATGGCAAGCTCTCAGGGGGGAAACTAAAAAATAAAAGTAAAATAGATAAAAGTGTCCTTCATCCACATTTTATCAACATTTATATTAACTTGATGGCCTAATTGTTAAACTGAATTTAACCTTTAGTAGGACTTCACACACATTAGTCAATATTTACAAAACTGATAAGTACAATAGTCTTGTGAATAAAACAAAAACATTATTTTCAAACTAGTTCATCATCAGGGCAGCTGCATCATGGCTCAAAGTTTCTGTATTCTCCACTTACAAAACTTAAAACCAGTGAAGTTGGCACGTTGTGTAAATTGTAAATAAAAACAGAATACAATGATTAGCAAATAATTTTCAACCTATATTCAATTACACTGCAAAAACAAGATACTTAACGTTCGAACTGGTAAACTGTTATTTTTTTGCAAATATTAGCTCATTTGGAATTTGATGCCTGCAACATGTTTAAAAAAGCTGGCACGAGTGGCAAAAAAGACTGAGAAAGTTGAGGAATGCTCGTCAAACACGTATTTGGAACATCCCACAGGTGAACAGGCTAATTAGGAACTGGTGGGTGCCATGATTGGGTATAAAAGCAGCTTCCATGAAATGCTCAGTCATTCACAAACAAGGATGGGGCGAGGGTCACCACTTTGTGAACAAATGCCTGAGAAAATTGTACAACAGTTTAAGAACAACATTTTTCAACGAGCTATTGCAAGGATTTTCGGGATTTCACCATCTACGGTCCGTAATATCATCAAAAGTTTCAGATTATCTGGAGAAATCACTGCACGTAAGCGGCAAGGCCGAAAACCAACATTGAATGCCAGTGACCTTCCATCCCTCAGGCGGTACTGCATCAAACACTGACATCAGTGTGTAAAGGATATCACCACATGGGCTCAGGGACACTTCAGAAAACCACTGTCAGTAACTACAGTTTGTCGCTACATCTGTAAGAGCAAGTTAAAACTCTACTATACAAAGCCAAAGCCTTTTATCAACAACACTCAGAAATGCCGCCAGCTTTGATGGGCCCGAGCTCATCTTAGATGGACTGATGCAAAGTGGAAAAGTGTTCTGTGGTCTGATGAGTCCACATTTCAAATTGTTTTTGGAAACTGTGGACCTCGTGTCCCCCGGACCAAAGAGCAAAAGAACCATCCGGACTGTTCTAGGCACAAAGTTCAAAAGCCAGTATCTGTGATGGTATGGGGGTGTATTGGTGCCCAAGGCATGGGTAACTTACACATCTGTGAAAGCACCATTAATGCTGAAAGATACATACAGGTTTTGGAGCAACATATGTTGCCATCCAAGCAACGTCGTTTTCATGGACACCCTTGCTTATTTCGGCAAGACAATTCCAAGCCACATTCTGCATGTGTTACAACAGCGTGGCTTCGTAGTAAAAGAGTGCGGGTTAGTACCAGTCTAGTGACTGGCCTGCCTGTAGTCCAGACCTGTCTCCCATTGAAAATGTCTGGCACAATATGAGTTGTACATCAAGCAAGAATTGGAAAGAATTCCACCTGAAAAGCTTCAACAATGGGTCTCCTCAGTTCCCAAACGTTTACTGAGTTTTGTTAAAAGGAAAGGCAATGTAACACAGTGGTAAAAATGCACCTGTGCCAACTTTTTTGCAATGTGTTGCTGCCATTAAATTCTAAGTTAATGATTATTTGCAAAAAAAAAAAAAAGTTTCTCAGTTCGAACATTAAATATCTTGTCGTTGCAGTCTATTCAATTGAATACAAGTTGAAAAGGATTTGCAAATAATTGTATTCTGTTTTTATTTACGATTTACACAACGTGCCAACTTTACTGGTTTTGGGTTTTGTATTTACGCTCAGAGAAACTAAACAACACTGTCCACACTCTAGACCAGAGGTGTCCAACTCATTTTAGCTCAGGGGCTGCATGGAGGTAAAATCATGGCATAATAACTTAAAAATACAACTACGACAACTTAAGTTTGTTTTATTTGTTTTACTTCAGCCTAAAATACAAAAAGCCCATTCTCTGAAAATGTACGTATCACAAATAATCCTCTTGACAACAAACGTTAGTTGAAAATTCTGAGGAATAAATTGGTGCAGTTTCAAAAATTGTCAGGAACTCGCATGTCTGCGGTAGTTGTGACCCCAAGATGCAGGAGACAGGAGGACGACGTGCAGGTAAAAGTATTTTATTATACTCAAACATAGGAGGAGCAGCACAGAGCATGCAGCTAAATGTCCGTAACATAATCACAATCCTCCAGCCTTGACTGGAGGGCGAGGCAGGCAAAAATAGCAGCCTGATTGGCAACGTAACCGCGTGTGCCAGGCTGCCGTTTAGAGACAGGTGAGGGAACGAGCGCTCAGGGAGACATGCAGGAAATGGGACTAAAATAAGAGCGCTGACAGGAAATAAACACATATAAAAATAATATTGAATAATCATAACCAGATATGAAGTGACAGATCGTCACAAAAAACACCATGAAGAACACAATGAACTTAGACTTAATCTCAGTGTATCTACAAAGCAGTTAAAGGCCTACTGAAACCCACTACTACCGACCACGCAGTCTGATAGTTTATATATCAATGATGAAATCTTAACATTGCAACACATGCCAATACGGCCGGGTTAACTTATAAAGTGCAATTTTAAATGTCCCGCTAAACTTCCGGTTGAAAAGGCTTTGGATGATGACGTATGCGCGTGATGTAGCCAGTGAAACAGAAGTATCGGTACCCCATTGAAAAAAATACAAAATAGCTCTGTTTTCATCTCATAATTCCACAGTATTCTGGACATCTATGTTGGTGAATCTTTTGCAATTTGTTTAATGAACAATGGAGACTGCAAAGAAGAAAGTTGTAGGTGGGATCGGTGTATTAGCGGCTGGCTGTAGCAGCACAACAAGGAGGACTTACTTGGATAGCAGACGCGCTAGCCGACGCTAGCCGCCAACCGCATCTGTGATCGGGTGAAGTCCTTTGTCGCGCCGTCGATCGCTGGAACGCAAGTGAGCACAGGTGTTGATGAGCAGATGAGGGCTGGCTGGCGTAGGTGGAGCGCTAATGTTTTTATCATAGCTCTGTGAGGTCCGGTTGCTAAGTTGCTAAGTTAGCTTCAGCGTCGTTAGCAACAGCATTGTTAAGCTTTGCCAGGCTGAGAATTATTAACAGTGTAGTTACATGTACATGGTTTAATAGTATTGTTGATCTTCTGTCTATCCTTCCAGTCAGGGATTTATTTATTTAGTTTCTATCTGCATTTGAGCCAGATGCTATCACGTTAGCTCAGCAGCTAAAGAACTTCGCCGATGTATTGTCGTGGAGATAAAAGTCACTGTGAATGTCCATTTCGCGTTCTCGACTCTC
Source organism: Entelurus aequoreus (assembly GCF_033978785.1). Taxonomy (NCBI): domain Eukaryota; kingdom Metazoa; phylum Chordata; class Actinopteri; order Syngnathiformes; family Syngnathidae; genus Entelurus; species Entelurus aequoreus. The sequence continues at coordinate 60,989,729 of NC_084732.1, forward strand.
ATTTTCAAGAGGATATAGTATCCGAGGTGGTTTAAAATACAAATCCGTGATCCACAATAGAAAAAGGAGAGAGTGTGGAATCCAATGAGCCAGCTTGTACCTAAGTTACGGTCAGAGCGAAAAAAAGATATGTCTTGCACTGCATTCTAGTCCGTCACTCTAACGTTCCTCATCCACAAATCTTTCATCCTCGCTCAAATTAATGGGGTAATCGTCGCTTTCTCGGTCCGAATCGCTCTAGCTGCGTTGAAAACAACAGGAAAATATGAGGAGGCGAACAACTGACTACGTCACGCTACTTCCGGTAGGGGCAAGGCTTTTTTTTATAAGAGACCAAAAGTTGCGAACTTTATCATCGTTGTTCTATACTAAATCCTTTCAGCAAAAATATGGCAATATCGCGAAATGATCAAGTATGACACATAGAATGGATCTGTTATCCCCGTTTAAATAAAAAAATGTCATTTCAGTAGGCCTTTAAACTTTAAGTCACAGCCCATCTAGGATTGAACAAAAAACAAAATGAAGCATGAATAAAAACACTTCCATGTATCAACTAATGTTTCCACTGTTAACTTTCCTTAAATTTGCACAGAAGAAAATCATTTTCACAGAACTATATCAATGTGCAGTGTCTCATGCAGCATTTTAAGTGGTGTTACTAATTGTTTATATTACTCCTGCTTGTTTGGGTCGAGGGGGAGAAGTCGCAGCCCCGCTTTACCGTGTACCTCTTGCTTGGTATACTTGCTCACCCCGGTATAAACTATTTGCTTGTCTAACAGAATTGCTATTGCGACATCCAGTGTGCACATTTAGAATAACAGTTTCTTTAATTTAAAAATGCAGCTCAATTTTACACTTAATTTTTTTAAGTTGTGTTTTACGGTACCAACTAACAGGGAGTCAACCGTTCCCCTTGTTCTTTTAAATTGTATTTATTTCATTGTGTGCTCTGGCCAGTGCGCATGTAGTCACTTGCAGCGTGAGGAAGTTCACATTGACGCAAATAATGGTAGCCTACATATTCATAGTCATCACTGTTTAAACAGGAATGGCAACTGACTCTTTTGGACGAAACAGCCCATTTCGGCAGAACACCTAAAGCAGCAAATGCACACAACTTTTACTTACAGTCAGAGGTGGGTAGTAACGCGCTACATTTACTCCGTTACATCTACTTGAGTAACTTTTGGGATCAATTGTACTTCTAAGAGTAGTTTTAATGCAACATACTTTTACTTTTACTTGAGTATATTTATGGAGAAGAAACGCTACTTTTACTCCGCTCCATTTATCTACATTCAGCTCGCTACTCGCTATTGATTTTTATCGATCTATTAATGCACGCTTTGTTTGTTTTGGTTTGTCAGACAGACCTTCAAAGTAGGATCTATCGCATGCCTGCGTTTCACCAATCAAATACAGTCACTGTGACCGCCGCTGCAAAACAGCAACAAGTTTAAGCTTACATGAACTCAACGTCAAATTTGAGGAAGCACATCGCGGTAAGTAACGTTAGTAGATATTTTGGCTGTCACCGTAGGCTGATGTTCCCTGCTATGAATCACTGTCAAATGTACATCGTGTGGGGACATTTATAAACGCACTGCAGCCTCATAGACACGCACAGTCGCACTCACACACACACGCATGCATAGAAACACCAATCAGAAGTGCACATTGTGTTCCCAGGTTTAGTTAGTTTAGTCTTTATTTGAAGGGACAATGCACAGAAACATTAAGCTCAAAGACAGATATGTTCTGTACCAGATTATAGCTAAATAGCTCATTTCCATCTGCAGTCTCTGGCTACCTAAATTAAAGGGATACAAAAATCATGCAATAAAATTATGACAACAAAATCATACACAAGTATTAAGAAAAAAGTCATAAAATGCCCTTTCATGGACACATACTTAATATACAATACAACCACACCTCATTTACATCATCACACAAAGACAATACATGCTCTTGTTCACATCTGTCATAATTTGTAAAAACAACCTTGATTTTAACAGACACACCTCACAATTTACAACAAACATGCTCTCATGGATAAATATAATACACATTAAGTTGACATGTCAAACAAGGTGCCCACCTTAGTGACCGTGTGAGCAGCTTTGATTGCTCCAAAGCCATGTGCAGCACACACCTATCAGTTTATGGTTTGCTTAAAGGCTAACTTGTTATTTTCCTTTGTAATCTCTGCCTACTGAGCCTATGGTGCTGTTAAGTTATTGTGGCTCAATTTGCCTTAATTTTTTATGTTAATGTATTATTATTTAATATATATTATTGTTTTAGTTGTTTAAGAGATATTCCTGGCTCTGAATTTGCTCATTGCTATTTTTATGTTTTTGTGCATTATTTGTTGCCGTCATCATTAAACGAACAGGTTACTCATCAGTTACTCGGTACTTGAGTAGTTTTTTCACAACATACTTTTTACTTTTACTCTAAATATTTGGGTGAGTACTCCTTACTTTTACTTGAGTAATACATCTCTAAAGTACAGTACTCTTACTTGAGTACAAATTCTGGCTGCTCTACCCACCTCTGCTTACAGTTTGTAGATGTCACGATTGATGGCTCGCTTGCTGATGGCATCATAAAACATATAGTATTAAAAATGAAATGTGTCCTCTTCACTTTATCCCAGGTGTTCACATATTATGATGTAGAACACATTAAAGCCACACCTTTTTGTTTTGGCTCTGCCGGTGAGACATTCAACTGAAACTTCCTCATCTCAGAAGGAAAAGCATCTGATCTGCCCACCTTTGTCGCTAACTCCCACCTTCTGTCACAATATACGCTAATCAAGAACTGTAAATGGATATATTCTGAACTTAAATATGATTGGATTTTGTTTCTGACAACTATTAGTCACACTTTTAATTCATCGACACTGGTTTACTGAGAACTGAGGGGAGGGGTACATGAGTCTGTGTACGTGCAGACTGGCGGAGCCTGACACAGGTGATGGACAGAAGCTAGGGAACATGGACGATGATATCATGCATATGTTGTAGCATGTCCCTTTTTCAGCGGATTGCTACGCGACTGTGGATACATTTGACAACTTGTAATGTTTTGTGGGTATATTGAAATTTGCTTTCTCAACAAACATTTTGATTTGAGGAGGCAAGACAATTATTTGAGGGGCAGTCTACCGCCCCGCTTCGCGGCCTTCTGAATGACTTAATGATTTGGGTTGGTTATCGTTTACATATTGCATAGCCAATTCTTCGAAAGCCTTCCGGAAATTGGACTAGTTTAACAACATCCCGACACATTAAAATAATTATCCCGGATCGTGAAGTGTTTGTAGCAATATAAAATACTCAAGTGTCAATCATATTGTGAAAATAATAAATATATATTGTGTGAATGTGTTATGTGTTATATGTAGCATCACTTGCTAGCAACTTAGCAAGCACACAGGCTCTGACAATGCGGCCCCAGAGATTATTAGGTACGTCGCGCAGAAGACTTTAACTGGAGGCACGCGGGCCGGAGTTGACCCATGTAACAGTTAAAAACTTACTACTGTATCTAACATTTTTGCAGCAGATTTCTAAAAGCAGCAGAGCACTCTATAGCCAGGAGCATGCATGCATGCCAGTAGCTAAGCTAGGGATCCCCACACTTTCTGACACAGGGCCACATTAGGTCATGTGTATCTGTATACAGTGGTGGTCAAAAGTTTACATACACTTGTAAAGAACATGTCATGGCTGTCTTGAGTTTCCAACAATTTCTACAACTCTTATTTTTTTGTGATAGAGTGATTGGAGCACATACTTGTTGAAGTTTGGTTCTTTTATGAATTTATTATGGGTCTACTGAAAATGTGACCAAATCTGCTGGGTCAAAAGTATACATACAGCAAACTTAATATTTGGTTACATGTCCCTTGGCAAATTTCACTGCAGTAAGGCGCTTTTGGTAGCCATCCACAAGCTTCTGGTTGAATTTTTGACTACTACTCTTGACAAAGTTGGTGCAGTTCAGCTAAATGTGTTGGTTTTCTGACATGGACTTGTTTCTTTAGCCTTATCCACATGTTTAAGTCAGGACTTTGGGAAGGCCATTCTAAAACCTTAATTCTAGCCTGATTTAACCATTCCTTGACCACTCTTGATGTGTGTTTGGGGTCATTGTCCTGTTGGAACACCCAACTGTGCCCAAGACCCAACCTCCGGGCTGATGATTTTAGGTTGTCCTGAAGAATTTGGAGTTAATCCTCCTTTTTCAATGTCCCATTTACTCTCTGTAAAGCACCAGTTCCATTGGCAACAAAACAGGCCCAGAGCATAATTCTACCACCACCATGCTTTTACGGTAGGGATGGTGTTTCTGAGATTAAAGGCCTCACCTTTTCTCCTCCAAACATATTGCTGGGTATTGTGGCCAAACAGCTAAATTTTTGTTTCATCTGACCACAAAACTTTTCTCCAGAAAGTCTTATCTTTGTCCATGTGATGTCAGATGAAACAAAAATTGAGATGTTTGGCCACAATACCCTGCAATATGTTTGGAGGAGAAAAGGTGTAACCAAATATTAACATTGCAGTATGTATACTTGTATACACAGAACTTTCTTCCAGAAGGTCTTATCTTTGTACATACATGGAATTAATTTTACTTTGAGGACCCCTTCCATAGAGCATCTTTGTACTTTAAAAAAAAAAAAAGTATTGTTACAGTATTGTTCCTTAAAACAGAACACACCTGTCACACAGAAGATCTATGACTAGTGTTTTTTTTAAGTCGGTTTTTGAGATGCTGCCGTTCACTGTTCGCCGCTTCTCTGCACCCCCAAAAACCACGCAAAACTGCTGTTGTTATTGCTCAAGTTTCTGCAATAAAAGTAAATAACCGTCTGTCTTTTTACGCTTTTTTTAAACGTATTACTTTTTTACGCTACTTTTTCAAGTGCGTAGTCCAACAGCAAGCCACACTCACATAACAGCAGCTGTGGCATTAGCCGGGTTCCAGACTACGCAAAACCCATTCAGCTCTTGGGTGTATCTTGTCATCAAATGAAAGCCCTCTGCTCAAAACACAACCTTACCCCCTCTCATAACAAAAATAATTAATATTTTTCTCCAAAGAGCCAATGTTCCTCCCTCCCTTAAAACAGCATTGATAAGACCCCTGCTTAAAAAAACAACCTTAGACCCAATCCCTCTGTCAATTTACAGACCCATTTCAAATCTCACATTCATTTTCAAAATCCTAGGAAAACATTTTTTTTCATCCAGCTTCAAAACCACCTAAAATCAAATCACCTATATGAAAAATTTCAATTCGGTTCCCGCCCCTCTCTCACCACAGAAATAGCTTTCATCAGAGTCACCAGTGATCTGTTGATGGCCGCTGACTCCAGTTCCACATTCCTCCTCAATCTTCTCGATTTCTCTGCTGCGTTTGACACCATTGACCACAACATCTTCCTCTACCGTCTCCAGCACTTCATTGGCCTCTCTGACATTGCTCCTCACTGGTTCCACTCCTACCTAACTGACAGGACTAAGCACGTGATCCTGGGGGATGCTAAATCTCGCCCCTACACTGTTACCTGTGGGGTCCCCCAGGGCTCTGTGCTCCGTCCAACCCTCTTCACCATCTACATGCTTCCCCTCGGGTGTGTCGTCAGCAGACATGGAATTAATTTCCACTGCTATACTGATGACACACAACTCTACCTTAAGGTCTCCCCAACTGGGTCACCCTCTGCCACTGTTGCTCGTCTCAACTCTTGCCTGGAGGAGATAAATGCATGGATGAGTCAATACTTCCTGCAGCTGAACGGCTCAAAAACAGAAGCCATCCAAACATAACTCCGTCTTTCACACATAACCTCAGTTTAATTTTTTGGCCACAGCTTTCCCCTCTCTCCCTCAGTTACAAACCTTGGGATCAAGTTTGACCCCCACCTCTCCTTCGACAACCATGTCACTCACATCTGCAAAACCTCCTTTCACCTCTGTAATATCTCCAAACTCCGCCCCTTCCTCTCCCTTCCAGCTGCAGAGAAGCTTGTCCATGCCTTTGTCTCCTCCAGGTTGGATTACTGTAACATACTCCTCATCGGGATCCCTGGCAGGAGCCTCCAAAAGCTCCAGTATGTTCAGAGCAGCGCTGCCGGGATCCTGATGAGGGTGCGGAACTATGAGCACAACACCCCCATCCTCCGCACCAATAACTGGCATAAAGGTCCTCCTGCACACCCACCACTGTCTGCACTGTGATGCCCCCACTTACCTCACCGACCTCCTCACACCACACACCTCAGCTAAGACCCGGTCAGGCAGACAGCACCGTTGGCTCAAGTCCATGGGCGACAGTGCTTTTGAAGCTGCCGCTCCCCATCTGTGGAACACCCTTTCTGAGCACCTCAGGGCCCCACAGACAGTGGATGCTATAAAAAAAAGAGCTAAAACCCTACCTTTTTAAAAATGCATATAGCTAATTGTAATATTTTTTTTTTACTATCTTGTTTAATGCTTTTATGATGTTTTTACTCTGTAGCACTTCAAGATTTGTTGTTCAAATGTTAAAGGCCTACTGAAACCCACTACTACCGACCACGCAGTCTGATAGTTTATATATCAATGATGAAATCTTAACATTGCAACACATGCCAATACGGCCGGGTTAACTTATAAAGTCCATCCATCCATCCATCTTCTTCCGCTTATCCGAGGTCGGGTCGCGGGGGCAGCAGCCTAAGCAGGGAAACCCAGACTTCCCTCTCCCCAGCCACTTCGTCCAGCTCTTCTCGGGGGATCCCGAGGCGTTCCCAGGCCAGCCAGGAGACATAGTCTTTCCAACGTGTCCTGATTCATAACTTTTATGGACATAATTTCTAGGCGCAGTCAAGGCGTTGAGGGGATCTGGTTTGGTGGCTGCAGGATTAGGTCTCTGCTTTTTGCAGATGATGTAGTCCTGATGGCTTTATCTGGCCAGGATCTTGAGCTCTCACTGGATCGGTTCGCAGCTGAGTGTGAAGCGACTGGGATGAGAATCAGCACCTCCAAGTCCAAGTCCATGGTTCTCGCCCGGAAAAGGGTGGAGTGCCATATCCGGGTTGCGCAGGAGACCCTGCCCCAAGTGGAGGAGTTCAAGTACCTCGGAGTCTTGTTCACGAGTGAGGGAAGAGTGGATCGTGAGATCGACAGGCGAATCGGTGCGGCGTCTTCAGTACTGCGGACGCTGTATCGATCCGTTGTGGTGAAGAAGGAGCTGAGCCGGAAGGCAAAGCTCTCAATTTACCGGTCGATCTACGTTCCCATCCTCACCTATAGTCATGAGCTTTGGGTTATGACCGAAAGGACAAGATCACGGGTACAAGCGGCCGAAATGAGTTTCCTCCGCCAGGTGGCGGGGCTCTCCCTTAGAGATAGGGTGAGAAGCTCTGCCATCCGGGGGGAGCTCAAAGTAAAGCCGCTGCTCCTCCACATCGAGAGGAGCCAGATGAGGTGGTTCGGGCATCTGGTCAGGATGCCACCCGAACGCCTCCCTAGGGAGGTGTTTAGGGCACGTCCGACCGGTAGGAGGCCACGGGGAAGACCCAGGACACGTTAGGAGAACTTATAAAGTGCAATTTTAAATTTCCCTGGAAACTTCCGGCTGAAAAAGTCTTAGTATGATGACGTTTGCGCGTGACGTCAAGGGTTGAAGCGGAAGTATTGGGACACCATTGTATCCCAATACAAACAGCTCTGTTTTCATCGCAAAATTCACACAGTATTCTGGTTGGTGAATCTTTTGCAATTTGTTCAATTAACAATGGAGACTGCAAAGAAGAAAGCTGTAGGTGGGATCGGTGTATTAGCGGCTGGCTACAGCAACACAACCAGGAGGACTATGAGTTGGATAGCAGACACGCTACCCTGAGTACAGCTTTGGCTTCCAAACATTTGATCGCTTGCCCGTACGTGCGTGGCGCTATGTGCATGTCACATACGTAACTTTGGGGAAATATATGTTTCTTGCCGACTCTGATGGCGGCCAGGGTGTCGTTGAAAGCAACAACGTCCGCTGCCGCGCCGCTGTCCTCACCTTGACTTCCTCCGTCTCTGGGCCGCCGACCGCACCGATCATCGTGGTGAAGTCCTTTGTCGCGCCGTCGATCACTGGAACGCAGGTGAGCACGGGTGGTGATGAGCAGATGAGGGCTGGCGTAGGTGGAGAGCTAATATTTTTAGCATAGCTCTGTCGAGGTCCCGTAGCTAAGTTAGCTTCAATGGCGTCGTTAGCAACAGCATTGCTAGGCTTCGCCAGGCGGTACAGCATTAACCGTGTGGTTACAGGTCCAGAGTTTGGTAGTATTGTTGATCTTCTGTCTATCCTTCCAGTCAGGGGCTTATTTATTTTGTTTCTATCTGCATTTAAGCACGATGCTATCACGTTAGCTCCGTAGCTAAAGTGCTTCGCCGATGTATTGTCGTGGAGATAAGTCACTGTGAATGTCCATTTCGCGTTCTCGACTCTCATTTTCAAGAGGATATAGCATCCGAGGTGGTTTAAAATACAAATCCGTGATCCACAATAGAAAAAGGAGAGAGTGTGGAATCCAGAGTGAATCCAGAGTGAAAAAAGATACGTCCTGCACTGCACTCTAATCCTTCACTCTCACGTTCCTCATCCACAAATCTTTCATCCTGGCTCAAATCAATGGGGTAATCGTCGTTTTCTCGGTCCGAATCGCTCTCGCTGCTGGTGTAAACAATGTGCAAATGTGAGGAGCCCTTCAACCTGTGACGTCACGCTACTTCCGGTACAGGCAAGGCTTTTTTATCAGCGACCAAAACTTTATCGTCCATGTTCTCTACTAAATCCTTTCAGCAAAAATATGGCAATATCGCGTAATGATCAAGTATGACACATAGAATGGATCTGCTATCCCCGTTTAAATAAGAAAATTTCATTTCAGTAGGCCTTTAAGTGCAATACAAATAAAATCTATTATTATTATTATTATTATTATTATTATTATTATTATTATTATTACTTTTATTATTATTATTATTATTATTATTATTATTATTATTATTATTATTATCAAAAATCCAATTCAATCCAGCTTTATTTGTACAGCACTCACTTTAAAATAACCAGTTGACCAAAGTGCCATACACAATAATGACTAAAATACATAATAAAAGGCACAGAAATGAACAAAGAATAAAAACAGCAGAGCAATCCTGTCACATAAAGGAACTTTGACCAGCATAAGAAATATGCATTTTTGACTATTAAGCAAAATCTTTTTGATGAGATAAAAATACCAGATAAATAAAAGTCTTACATTACATGTACAAAATTAACAAAGTACTTAAGGTACAAGTCCTGCCCCCTGGTCCTCAGATTTCTAAAAGTATGGCCACCATAACATCCATCCATCTTCAACCGCTTATCCGGAATCGGGTCGCGGGGACAACAGCTCCAGCAAAGACCCCCAGACTTCCCTCTCCAGAGCAACATTAGCGACTTCCTCCTGGGGAATCCCGAAGCGTTCCCAGGCCAGAGAGGAGATGTAATCCCCCCATCTGGTCCTTGGCCTGCCGCGGGGCCTCCTCCCAGTGGGACGTGCAACGAGGACCTCCCTAGGGAGACGCTCGTGAGGCATCCGCACGAGATGCCCGAACCACCTAAGCTGGCTCCTTTCCAAGCGAAGGAGCAGCGGCTCTACTCCGAGTCTCTCTCGGGTGACTGAGCTTCTCACCCTATCTCTAAGGGAGATGCCAGCCACCCTTCTGAGGAAACTCATTTCGGCCGCTTGTATCCGCGATCTTATTCTTTCGGTCATGACCCACACTTCATGACCATAGGTGAGAGTAGGAATGTAGATAGCTCGGTAGACCGAGAGCTTTGCCTTCTAGCTCAGCTCTCGTTTCGTCACAACAGTGCGGCAGAGAGACTGCAATACTGCCCCAGCTGCTCTGATTCTCCGGCTGATTTCCTTCTCCATCTTTCCCTCACTCGTGAACAAGACCCCAAGATACTTAAACTCCTCCACCTGGGACAGAGTCTCGTCCCCTACCTGGACTGTACAATCCATCGGTTTCCTGCTGAGAACCATGGCCTCAGATTTGGAGATGCTGATCCTCATTCCAGCCGCTGAACACTCGGCTGCGAACCGATCCAGTGAGAGCTGAAGGTCACGAACCGAAGGTGCCATCAGGACCACATCATCTGCAAAGAGCAGTGACGCAACCTTCAGCCCCCCAAGACGTATACCCTCTCCGCCATGGCCACGACTCCGCCTAGAAATCCTGTTCATGAAAATCACAAACAGGATAGGTGACAGAGCGCAGCCCTGGCGGAGACCAACCCCCACTGGAAACGGATCCGACTTACATACAAGCACCCGGACACAACTCTCGCTTTGGTTGTACAGAGATTGGATGGTCCTCAGCAGGGTTCCCCTCACTCCGTACTCCCTCAGCACCTCCCACAAGATCTCCCGGGAGACGCGGTCATACGCCTTCTCCAAATCCACAAAGCACATGGCCCAGGCCTTCTCCAGGATTCCCGAAAGAGTAAAGAGCTGGTCAGTTGTTCCACGACCAGGACGGAATCCACATTGCTCCTCTTGAATCTGAGGTTCGACTATCGGCCGGACCCTCCTTTCCAGTACCTTGGCGTAAACTTTCCAATGGAGGCTGAGTAGTGTGATACCCCTGTAATTAGCACACACCCTCTGGTCCCCCTTTTTGAAAAGGGGAACCACCACCCCAATCTGCCACTCCCTCGGCACTGTCCCAGACTTCCACGCAATGTTGAAAAGGCGTATCAACCAAGACATCCCCTCAACACCCAGAGCCTTCAGCATTTCTGGACGGATCTCGTCAACCCCCGGAGCTTTGCCACTGTGGAGTTGTCTAACTACCTCAGTGACTTCACTCCGAGAGATCGACGCCGAGCCCCCATCATCCTCAGGCCCTGCTCCTATCAGGGAGGGTGTGTCTGATGTAATTGGGTTCAGGAGTTCCTCAAAGTGCTCTTTCTAACACCCTACGACTTCCTCACTTGAAGTCAGCAAAGTCCCATCCTTGCCGTACACAGCTTGGATGGTTCCCTGCTTCCCCCTCCTGAGGTGCCGTATGGTCTTCCAGAACAGCTTTGGTGCCGCCCGATAGTCCTTCTCCATGGATTCCCCGAACTGCTCCCACACCCTCTGCTTAACCTCGTCCACAGCCACGGCCGCTGCCCTTCGGGCCTGTCGGTACCTTGCAACTGCCTCCGGAGTCCCCTGGGATAACATACCCCGGTAGGACTCCTTCTTCAGTCGAACGGCTTCCCTGACCACCACTGTCCACCAGGGTGTTCGAGGGTTACCGCCCCTTGAGGCACCTAAGTCCTTCTGGCCACAGCTCGCAGCTGCAGCTTTAGCAATAGAGGCTTTGAACATTGCCCATTCCTGTTCAATGTCCCCAACCTCCACAGGGATGGCAGAGAAGTCCTGATGTAATTGACCCAGTTGAAGTCCTTCCAGACAGAGGACTCCTCCAAACGTTCCCAGTTCACCCGCACTACACGCTTGGGTTTGCCAGGTCTGTCCAGAGGTTGTCCCCGCCATCTGACCCAACTCACCACCAGATGGTGATCAGTAGACAGTTCAGCCCCTCTCTTCACCCGAGTGTCCAAAACATACCGCCTCAGATCAGCTGATACGATTACAAAATCGATCATTGATCTTTGGCCTAGGGTGCTCTGGTACCAGGTACACCTATGAGCATCTGTAGTGGATTGTCCGAAGCTTAAGCAGGCAACAAAAGTAGTTTAGTACAACAAATTTATTTACCCATTATCAGAAGTGCAGGTTGAATTGAGTTGTCCGTGCAAGCAGACACAATGTACTCCAGAGCACACAAGACACACACAAGCCAAAATCACCCCCGAGTCCCGGTCTTCTGCCATTTTTTATATGTCTCTTGTGCGTCACTGTTTTTTATCTCGTGCGTCATGATTGTTTTGTTTTGGTTTGTCTGTTCCAAAACAACCTCGTATCTCTTAGTCATATTTGGAAAATCTAAACATTCTGTAGACAGGTTGGCATAACTCCATATTCACCTTTGTCCCACAACTGGTCCATTCAATGGCACAAAATAGAAGAGAATTGAAAATGAGCAGACATTCTTAATAGACAAGAAATATAGGTCAAAAGGTCAGAAATTATACGACATACCCTCCTTCCAGGGTCCTAAGACCCTGGACCAAAACAATTTCTGATGTAGACCACTAACTTAAATCTCTACCACAGATAGAGGCAAAAACCTCAATGTTTTTATACGAGGCAAAAATTCCGTCTATGACCCTCCTTCAGAGCGATCGCTGTTACCAGCCTGCAGTAAAACCATCTCACAGAACACAATTAGTGGCCTACCCTTTGATTTAGTAAAGGAATAACAAATACTTTGATCATGAACATAATTAGATGAATGTATATAGACTTATGACTGTAAGACATTTGCAAAAATATTTTTTCCGGCATTTTGCAATGAATGTAGTTACCAATATTGTTAATTACCTAATTACCAATTGATTTTGAACACACAACTGAATTTCGTATGAGTCCATGTTCGATTAGTGCTCGTATTGATGGCTCGGTGGTGCCTCAGGCTGGTGGCCTGCCGACACCTCGTTGGGCTTTTGGTTGCCTTGGTGAAGAAAGAGATCCACTCAAACAGTCTGTCTCTGTCTCTTCTTGGGGTGTGGTTCAGTCCATTGGGCAGACTGTGCAATGGCATGTGCGCGCTGGCCGCTTTGGGGAAAACTCAGGTAGAGTTGGAGCTGTGGGGGCTTTGGGGAAGGCTGGGGCAGAGTATGGGGCGTGGGGCTTTGGTCCAGGCCCTCGGCTTGCTTCCAGGCCTCCTCGCTGCTTCGGCACTCCCGACACTTCTTTCCACAGCTGCTGGAGTCCCGACGGACACATTGGCTTGCAACCTTAGTCGTTCTCGTCATCGCTGGCAAGGTGTTGTCTCTCCTCTCGGTTCCTTCCAGTCAGGTATCGGGTGTTGGTCCTGGATTGGCTTTGACTGTGCCCCTCTCATCGAGTGCAAGGGAATCTGGAGTGGCTGCTTTCATCCTCAAATCTGCACAGAGGAACTGGCACACAAATTCTACATTTTGCAGACATACCATTCTGGTCTCATGGTCTTTCCGCCTTCCTAGGGAGCTGCTGGTCCTGGGACTGAGGATGATAGCCTGCTTCCTTAAAATGGGTGCCGTTGTTTGACCTACTCTTTTTGGGGAAACCATGTCGGGATATTAGATAATTCACAAAACATTTAATTACTGAATTGGCACCCTCTTTTGAGGTTGGGGTTGCTTCCGCCAACCACTGCAATTGTCAATCTAAATCATTACGTTCCTTTATCCTTGTACCGGATTGATCATATCGATTAAATAAAACCTCAACACGCTCAAACTTGACCCAATCCAAACTCACCTCCCCCTCTGTCCCTGAAACAGGGACAGTGTTAGTCGTAGTAATAGTAATAGTAATAGTAGTAGTAGTATTAGTAGTTTCAGAAACATCCAAGAAAAAGAAAAGGCAGCTGATAGTCAAGTGCAGCAAGAACAGAGGCGGAGGACAGGTCATGTTTGAGGTCACTGTTCGCTTTTGCAATAGTACTTTGATATTTTACAACACCTAGTGAATTATTGTGGCCTCAATAATTCACTAAATAGTTGTATTTCATTTAGTCTATCTATGATGGGACAATGCACAGAAACATTAAGTTCAGAAACAGATATGTTCTGTACCAGATTATATCTAAATAGCTACTTTCCATCTGTAGTCCCTGGCTACCTAAATTAAAGGGATCCAAAAATCAAGCAATAAAATTATGACACTAATTAATCATAATAAATATATACATTCATAATAATCAATAATTAATCAAAAAATAATCATACTGTAGCATGTAATCAAATTTAGGAAAGTCATAAAATGCCCCTTCATGGACACATTCTTAATATACAATACAACCACACCTTATTTACATCATCACACAAAGACAATACATGCTCTTGTTCACATCTGTCATCATTCGTAACAACAACCAAGCTTTTAACAGCCATACCTCACAATTTACAACAAAAATGCTCTCATGGATAAATATAATACTCATTAAATTGATGTGTCTACATAATGCCCCTCTTAGTGACTGTGTGAGCAGCCTTGATTGCTCCAAAGCCACTTTTTAACTTCAAATGTTCTATTCCTTTGGATATAACGGGGAGAAGGCTAATTGGTCTGTACTTGTTGATGTCTTGTTTATTTCCTACTTTATGGATTTAATTATAGTAGCAGTTTCTCCACGTGGTAGGGAAAGTGTTTTCTGTTATTGATTTATTTATCAATTGTTGTTATATGAGCAATAATACCATCGTTTTTAGGAAGATAGTGTCCAACCCGTATATATATCTCTAGATCGAGAGTCTGATAATGCAGCGAAGATTTTGTTTAACTTTGTTTCATTTGTTAATTCTAAAATTAGTCCATCCCGAATAAATGACAATTATTTGCACTGATTTTGAGGGACTTTTTATTCAGGGTTTGTACAGACTGGATGAAATGTTCATTAAAATTATTACTTATGTCCAGACTGTCTGCGATAGTAGCGCCATTGATATTTAATGTTATAGTGTTGTTTCTTGTTTGCTCTCTTCCCGTAAGTTTGTACATGGTTTTCCATAACTGTTCTAATATTCCCTTTTGCAGCTTTGATTAATTCTAAATGAAAGTCAGCCTTAGACTTCCGCATAAACATTGTAACTTTGTTCCTCCAAACTTTTAAAATCATACGATCTGTATTTAGACCTGTTATAATTGCTCTTATGAGAGCTGAGTCCTGTTGTCTTATTAGAATCCAAATTGTTTTATTAATCCAAGGTACTTTTATTTTAGCACTCTTCTTTCTGGTTTTGTATTCGTGTATTTACACATGATCTCTTTGATTTTTGTCATCCAATTGTAATTCTAGTAGGGCTGCTTCTTTCATACTATGCTGTTTGAGGATGTCTGAAAATGAATCAAGAAAAATGTCTTTAGCTGTGGTCGGTCGGTATACTACAATTACCTTGAAATACATTTCTAAGGAAAATTAAATTAAATTAAATTTTAACATACTCAAATTGATCTACTTTTAATGTTTTCCCTTTCATAAATCATAATTCCTCCCCCCTTTGTCACTCGATCCGTCTTTTCTGTAATCTTGTCCCCCGGGACATTAATTAGAACGAAAGGTGTTGTGGGTTTTAACCATGTCTCTGATAGACAAGGTAATCCGGATTAGAGTCTGACAGTAACTGCTGTATTTGTTCAGTATGTTTCCTGTGGTAGAAAGTTTAATAATGCGGACACGTTTGTTACTGAATACTTTCTACAGACTTCTGTCTCTCTGCTGGCTTTGTGTATGTAATAAGCAACTATAAATATTTGATATGCTTAAATTTGTTATTTTAGCTCAGCTGTTGTGTAGCTGCTAGCTCCTTGTAGCCTACAGCAGGAATGTCCAAATTGCAGCCAATAGCTATGTTTTTACAGACAACCGAAATAATTAAAATGTGGTATTTGCGTATCGGTCCAATCAGCGACAGCTACGCCCTGTTTTATCATTTGACCTAAATTTTTGGTTTCGTAGGCAGGACAGAGAGCAAAGGAACGATGTGGGTCATTAGTTGTCCATCTTATACCATGCTAATTGTTGTAAGGATAGTTCACATGAGCTGCCAAACCTTGAGTCCCACCATATATAAGAGTCAAAAGGCTCCTATTATGAGTCGTCTAATTGGTGATCATACACTTTGGCGGTTTGGGTGGCAGGGCACACGGACGCACCTCAGTCAGCCAGTGCTAGGACAGTTGGAGCAGTCCCCGTCCTCCATTCGTTCCTGGGAGGCGTCCCCAGTAGTTGTCAGCTGAAGTCGTGCTGTCAGGCAACATCAGGAAGTTCCTTCTGTGCGGTATTGAATTGTCAGGGCACAGTTCGTAAGCAGGTCATTACAAGGTGTGTGCAGGTTGACCACAAAGGAATGCTTCAAAGATTGTGTTGAACATTGTCCGTTGACACTTATGTCCAGCAGGGGTCTGTTTGTATCCTGCTGTTCGTCCTGCTGTGGGCGTCCTCTGTCACACCTGTATTTTTTGAGAGCATGTTCTGGCTACAACTCTGGAGCTTGTCTTGTTCAGAGAAGTTGGCAGTCCCCCGGCTGCTTAACAGCCTCCACCCTAGCTTGACCTAGGACAACCGTGACTACCACCCAAGTCCGTCTGTATGGTTTTACGTTTTGTTGAGGTTTTTTCCCTCCAGAATTTGGAACTCAAAACATGCACACCCATCGTTTTCATATTCTCTCGGTTAGTTCAATTTTACATATCACGTTTTAAAATCACAGTCTTAACTATCCCATTAAATGTTAATCAATAACCCTAATTCAAAGATTATACGTACTACTTCATGTGTATTTAAGTACCCTTTTAATTCACTTAAAGATTATCTATAAGTTAATTTAAACTATCATTTGTCTATCAGTAGGTTCGAGCAAGCTGTCATACTTGCACTCTGACCTCCCGCTGTGCGTGATATTCTCCAAAACAAAAGATTGTTTTTATTCACGTTTCTCCTTATCTTTCAGCTAAATCTTTTAATCTTTTAACGTCCGCAGTGTTTTTATTTTTTTTGTCTGCATTTTAATTTTGCTTTTATTTTCTTTCATTTCACTTTGTTATCTGTGAAGCACTTTGAGTCTGCCCTTTGCATGAAAAACGCCACACAAACAAAGCTGCTCCGCCTTGCCTTGCCTGTCTCCGACTGGTTATCCAACCTAGTCACAACAAACACACAAGGCCATGCTCTAAGCGCCAGGCCTAATCACACTTCTCCTCTTTTTAACACTTTACATATCGGCTCTTATTCTAATTATTAATGTAGGCTGTTATTTGTAATTATTATTCAACACTATTCACAACAAACAGTTGTAAAGTTATAGTTATTCGCATTATACTCTCAAAATCTATAGCTAACTGAAAGCTGTTGAGATTTGGTTTGCCTCCTTCATCTCAGTGGCCTAGTGGTTAGAGTGTCTGCCCTGAGATCGGTAGGTCGCAAGTTCAAAACCCCGGCCGAGTCATACCAAAGACTACAAAAAATTTGGGAGCCATTACCTCCCTGCTTGGCACTCAACATCAAGGGTTGGAATTGGGGGCCAAATCACCAAAAATGATTCCCGGGCGCGGCACCGCTGCTGCCCACTGCTCCCCCCACCTCCCAGGGGGTGATCAAGGGGATGGGTCAAATGCAGAGGACAAATTTCACCACACCTAGTGTGTGTGTGACAATCATTGGTACTTTAACTTTAACTCTAACTTTATTCTGTCATGCCATTATCCTCTTCTAGCTCAACATCCAGAAGTATGGTGTACTGCAATGTCTAAATACAAATAAATTACTCCAAATTAAAAATGTCAGACTACACTTTAAAGTTACCTGACTTAAACTTACTTTTATTAAATTAATTTCCAAACTAACCACCACCACAGCAGACATCTTCCTCAATCCTATCCCAATACTCCCATAAATTAGAAAGGTGTTTCACAATAGTGGTTAAGTAGTTGTTTTGAGTAATAGATCTCAATATGGGGAAATTAATAAGACTACATTTGCCCTAGTGTTTGAATGTTGTATGTCTATCTATCTGTGTTGGCCCTGTGATGAGGTGACGACCTGTCCAGGGTGCAAAGTCAAATTGTGAAACAAAAATTTAAGTTGAATCAAGTGCAAGTATATGAACTACATTCTTGAGAATAGTAATTGATCATTAATATGTTGGAAGCCGCATATTGAACATATTAAAGAAAAATATCCAAATCCATTGCCATTCAGTATAAAGTAAAACATGCTGAATAAGAAATGTCTGCACATGTTATATTATTCATTTATTTATTTTTATTTTTTTTTCCATATGTAACATTGTTTTGAAGTTTGGGGAAATGTTTATAGAAGAAATATAGACCCAATACTTAAACTTAAAAGCCTCTTTTCAATAATACACAAAGCATTATTATTATGATCATACCAATCCATTTGTATAAGTCATAATGTGTTAAATGTTCAGATAATCTATTTTTAAAACAATGGCAATTATGTTTTGAGTAAAGAACAACAGCCTTCCAGTTTGTATTCTTAGCTTATTTACATTATGAGGAGAAAACTATCATTTACGGAGGACATTGATTTTGAAATAGGTCAAGTAAAATAAAATAAAAATACAAATGTATTTCAGTTTTAGGAGTTAAATGGTGGACCATCCTCAGTGATGAGCTGAACACATGTAGTTTTTTGTTATGGTTTAAGAGACCCTTGAAAAGTAAAGTTTTTTGAACATTATAAAATATAGTAACAAATACTTTCATCTTTTAACGTTGATGTTCCAGGTAATTTAATGTCCAGTGAATGTATAGCAGGGGTGGGCAATTAATTTTTACCGGGGGCCGCATGAGCAACCCGAGCACTGCTGGAGGGCCACACTGACAATATTTCAATTAAATATCGCTCAAATTATTTTTGATATACCGTAAGATAGATAATAATAATAATAATATTTTCATTTAACCTAACTTATCTTTATACAAAAGCAGATGGCTTTTGATGGTTTTATTTTTAACACTTTCTTACACAACACTTCCTGATGTATATTACAATACAAAAATTTCAATTTCTGTCACTTTATCCTGCATCCTCTTTGTTGTAGAACCTTTAATTACCAGATAAGAAAACGTTGTGAACGTAGCACGCCTGTAAGGTGATTGGCGAAGAAGGAGGAAGCGTTGCTGTTGCGGAAATGAGGAGTGAGAATTGGTTTTCCGCGGGTGGTGGGCCCACGTGGCGGAGAAGATGGTGTGTCCACGTAGCTTCTTCGGGCTGTGCCCGGCCGGGCTCCGTGGCTAGCCCGGCCACCAGGCGCTCGCTGGCGAGCCCTGCCTCCGGGCCTAGCTCCAGAGGAGGGCCCCGGGCTTCCTCCGGGCCGGGTAACGCATCTTCTCTTTGTGTTTTTCATGGTGGGGTGTCGTAACCCTGATGGGGGGGGCATTCGGGTGCTACACCTTGCCCAAGGGTGACCCGGAACTATGTAAGGCAGGGGCGTTCAACTCCCTGAGGCTTAATACAAGCCCACATACCAAGCCACCATAGCAGTTTAGTTGAATTGTCCTTAAAACTAGATTAATATACTATAATAATTAATGCTGCTCAACTATTCTGTTGTGTTTTTTTCAACTCACATTTCCCATGGAGAGGACCATTGTGCTGTTTAGAGACTTCCATGTTGACTTGTTGGCTTCTGTAGCTTGTCACTACTGAAAAAAACTGCTTATTTTGCACATACGCAACTGCCCGAAATGCGTTGCAAAAGACAAATGAGTTAGTTGCATTAAAATTATTAATCAGATTAATAATGACAATGGATTTATTTACAATAACGTGTTCATTTTAAAAGACCTAATTTAAATACTTCAAACATAAAATAAATGAACTACAAAAGGTAGTAAATTCACCAATATGAAAGAAAATCTATAACACATTTTCATAACTATTACAGGAAAACCAGCAGCAATGCAGAACATAAGAAATATATAAAAATATTTACAAACGTTTACAAGAAGTGTACCGATTATATTACTGTGTAGGGTCCTGAGCTGTCATTCAGGGGATGTTTGTAGGAGGCAGCAACTTTTGCTTGCTCTGGGTGAATAAAAGCTTTTGAAAGAGTGCTGGCAATGTTGTAGGTGCTGTAGACTGTGACTGTAAGAACTACAGAGTAAATGTCAGATGAAGACCAAATCCTACAAAAACAGAAGTACGTTCACCATAAAAAAGTATATAAATCTAGTGAATTTGTTCTAGACACACAACATTGTGAAGACCAAACCATTTTACACAGAAGACAGGAGCGGAGAGAGACTGAAAGGCAACGTGGATGCCTACTTTGTACTTCACTACAGTTCTTTCTCACCTTCTTTATCAAAGTGCTGGGACTCGCAACTTAATTTAGCTCCATGATGGATTATTTTGTGCTCATACTTAATAAATAAAAAGCACAGAGACTCAGAGCATCACCAACTTGTGGATTTATTTTTTTGGGCACTCGGTTCCATAGACTGATACACGCACAAAGGGACCAGTTTGTGACGTGCGCGGTTGTGTGATAACTGAGAAGGTATACAAAAACGGAGGCAAATATATGCTGATTTTTTTAATAAAAAATGTAAACATATGTAAAAATGTGACGGCCAAAACCTGAGTTACCACTTCAAACGATATAATACATTGCTATTCAACTGGCAGCCACAGAGCCAAATTTGGCCCAATAATGAGTTTTTAAAAAAACATCCTAAAATCACTAGAGCCCTGTCATATAGAAAGAGGATCTTGAATTGTTTTTTGGCTGTAGGTCCATAAAAACAGCAGATCACTCCTGTTGTATAGACAGGGCTATTTTTTTCTGAAGTCAATACCACTGACAAAATTAATAGACAAACATCAAATGTCCACTGCAGAGGATGCTGGTTCTCATGAATATACGTAATATGAATAATAATGTAGGGAAAAGTCTGGCCCTCGGTCGTTAGTTTTCTCGGAATGTGGCCACCAAAACAATTAGTTAAATAACCCTGTTATAATAAAACAATTATGTGTTAATTATACTTCTATAGGAGCTTATCTTAGTTGTTGCGCACAAGCTGAAACTCATATTGTAAAAGCCAACTTCATATGCGGAGAGAGTTCAACTTTGTAACTTGTCTTGAATGTGTCAAGATGGCACCTATCCGGGATTGATTCTTCAATGTTTACTTATATCAATCAATGTTTATTTATATAGCCCTAAATCACAAGTGTCTCAAAGGGCTGCACAAGCCACAACGACATCCTTGGCTCAGATCCCACATCAGGGCAAGAAAAAACTCAACCCAATGTAATAACAATGAGAAACCTTTATTCTTAAAATAATTAAATGGCATTTCCCAAGACTGATTTGTCTGGGACTTGGTCTTTTAAGTAATGTGTGTGATTTTCACAGTGTATCACTTAGCTGCTCTTTCGAGAACAAGGACACTATCAGCGAAGACGTTTGAGTCTGTTACTTGCTATCAAACATTTCTTCATTCTCGGAAATGCCATCAATCTTGTTTGTCTCAAAGGAAAGTGGAAAATGCACCTGCACCTAACCTCGGAAACCTTTTGATTACCTATTTTCCCTCTAATCCCACGTGAGCTCACGCCAGCCAAACCTCCTGATAGACAACCCATTAAAGACTAAAACGACTTGCCCACTCGGCAATCGGCACTGCTTTCTCCCCTGCTTCTCTCTTTCTTCAACACCACCATTTCTCTCTGCACAATTTCCACAAAACGTGTTAATCATCCACCGTTGGCTTTCACCTGAAATGACCAGCACAATAAATCCTTTTCATTCCCACAAAACTGATTTTGCTTTCACTTGAAAATAGGCAGAAATGATTCATCGGGCTCGTAGTCCTCCACTTTGGTCTGGGGAAGAGGAACACAGTAGCAGCTTACCTCCCTTGTTCTGCTCCTCTGTCACTGTGCTCTTGTAGCAGACTTGACCTCCCACCAAGAAACAATAAAGAAAATTTAGCAAAGGTCATATTTGAAAGCTTTTATTATATTAAATGTTTGGTAATGATGTTACCAACAAGTCTTTAGGATGGATTTATTGTTGAACATCACATGTTTACACATGTAATTCAACATGTCTTAAAAGAAGGAGGACGAAGCAGAGTTTATTTAACCCTCTTGTCCATCCATCCATCCATTTTCTACCGCTGGAGCCTATCTCAGCTGCATTCGGACAGAAGGCGGGGTACACCCTGGTCAAGTCGCCACCTCATCTCAGGACCCACACAGAAGACAGACAACATTCACACTCACATTCACACACTAGGGCCAATTTAGTGTTGCCAATCAACCTATCCAGGTGTATGTTTTTGGAGGTGGGAGGAAGCCGGAGTACCGGGACGGAACCCACGCAGTCACGGGGAGATCATGCAAACTCCACACAGAAATATCCCGAGCCCAGGATCAAATCCAGGACCTTTGTATTGTGAGGCACATGCACTAACCCCTGCTCCACCGTGCTGCCATCTTGTCCCTATAAAAAAATAGGTATCAAATTAAATGGATAAGTGAATAATTACAGCAGATAAAATAATGATTGATGAAAATTTATAGAATGAACAAATCAGGAAAAAAAGATTTTGATAAAGTAATAGAATATATTGTGCAGGTGAAAAAGGAAAGAGAAATTAAAAAGTGTTTGAGAAATGACGAATAGTCCCGTATTTTGGGACAAAATTACCTGTACCCGTAATACGCACTCCACAAACACACAAAGCAATTTTCTTCAATTAAAAAATGATTCACTAGTAAAATAAAAAATAGTTTAGAAGTGAATTACATTTATATAGCGCTTTTTCTCAAGTGACTCAAAGCGCTTTACATTGTGAAACCCAATATCTAAGTTACATTTAAACCAGTGTGGGTGGCACTGGGAGCAGGTGGGTAAAGTGTCTTGCCCAAGGACACAACGGCAGTGACTAGGATGGCGGAAGCGGGAATTGAACCTGCAACCCTCAAGTTGCTGGCACGGCCACTCTACCAACCGAGCTATACCGCCCCAAGTAAAAAAAAACGATTCGCAAGTATTACAACTATTTTCTTCAAGTTAAAACTTTTGGCATTAATTGTTATGTTTACTGAAAGGGAGTTGACGGCTCAGACACCAGGGGGCGGTAATGTTCAATAATGTGTGTATGTATATATATATATATATATATATATATATATATATATATATATATATATATATATATATATATATATATATATATATATATATATATATATATATATAAATATATATATATATATATATATATATATATATATATATATATATATATATATATATATATATATACATACATACATACATACATATATATATATATATATATATATATATATATATATATATATATATATATATATATATATATATATATATATATATATATATATATATATATATATATATATATATATAAAATACTAAAGAATACTAACTAAACTAAACTAAGGAAATGGAGTGTGTGACGAAACCCAGGAGTGTGTATGTGTGAGGCTATGTGTAAGGTTAGCTGAAGTGTGTGTTACCAAGTGTTGAGGAGAGCGAAGGAACAAGACAGTCCGTGGGGCAGGCAGATGATCCAGGGCAGAAGAGAAGTTACAAGGTCCGTGTCCAGGCGAGGATCGAGGAAGGCAGTCCAAATCCACAGGGGAAAACAATGGGAGATCCCCAAGGGTAAGACTCGAGAAGACACTGAGGGAGGACAAGCAAGGACGTCAGGCACGGAGGGAAAACGCAGAGAGAGAGAAACAAAGAGCATAAGGCTTCGGCTTACGGTACGCTAAGGGGTAATTAAGTTCCCGCAAGGATCCCTGGGTCCATGGTCCTTTATCCAGCTCGCCCTCATCAGTCCCAGGTGTGCAGATTGCCGATCGTCTGCAGCTTCGGCGTTGCATGGGCGTGAAGCGCTCGGCATGTCCTGGCATACTGCCAGTCAGAGTGGTAGCGGACCCAGACTAACGGGTACGAGCCCGCGCCGTGACAGTAATACTCCACCCTTTTGCCAGTTGCTGTATATTCCCCATTGCGCAATCCACACATTTGCACTCAGAGCACCTGTAATCTTCATTTTATAACGACAGGTGGTCCTGCTTCAATTTAAGGCCATCAGAGCTACAGTTTATTTCCAGCTGACCACAACGGCATCGCTACATAAGACGGAGGCATTAATAAATACCATTGCATGATTTAAAACTAAGGAATAATACAACAAATGTGTTAACTTACAGGTGGACCTTGTTTCCCCTCTCTTCTGTGCCCCATTTTACTCCCCACACTGCTTTGTTTTCTCTATTTTTGGCGGACGGCGCCATGCGCAAGTAACAGTAGCTCTGACAGACCTAAATTGACTCAGCAGCACCACTTATCTTTGTAGAAGGAAAATTACATGTGCTCTGAGTACAAGTGTATTGATCGCAAAGGGTGTAATATTACTGGCAAAAGGGTAGAATATTACTGCCAAAAGTTTTAACTTGAAGAAAATAGTTTTTATACTTGCAAATAGTTTTTTTTTTTCAATTGCATAAAATAGTTTTTATACTTGCAAATTGTTTTCTTTTTTTACTTGCAAAAAATTGTTAATTTTTTTACTTTGTGAGTAAAAACATTTTTGTGTGTTTATAAAGTTTTGGCAGGAAATCCACTTCATATGTTTTCATCTGTTAAGAGACCCACTTTGTCCCGTATTTTTATGACTGTGAGAATAAAAAATTGTCTGTAAAACACAAATACATTCCATTGAACAGCTTTACAATCGTTGCCAGCGTGTGTGATCGCTTACCTAGCAAACTTTCTATAAAAGCAAAAATATATAAACTTTATTCTGGTAATTTTGTTATTTTGCACTTAAAAAATATTATTGAACATTTTGTTCCCCATGTATATGTATTACTCCAAAACCTGCTGATTTAGTTCTGCTTGGAGTGAAATAGTATACAAATATGTGTGTGATTGTTAGTCATCAGGTAATGGAATCCACAAAGATTGAATAGATGCAACTCTGAAACATTTTCAACAAGCAAAACGAGTCCAGTTGCCTCCATTCAAACTTACAAAACCTCTTTTCACCCATGTTTAAAAAAGTACAACAAAGAAGCAACAAAAAAATGTGTTGACTCGCCCTGGGAGGTGTGTGTTTTTTGTCAGGGAGTTGGCAATAATAAATGTGGGAGACACTTGTACCATGTCTCTCAGAGAGCATACAAACCCTTTATTTACTGAATCAAAAATACTGAAATTCCACGACATAGTGAATTTGCAAACAGCTAAAATTATACACAAAGCAAACTATAACCTGCTACCCAAAAATATACAACAATTCTTCTCAAAAAAAGAGGATAAATATAATCTTAGAGAAAAAAGTAATTTAAAACATTTGTATGCACGTACAACACTTAAGACCTTCAGTATATCTGTATGTGGGATTAAATTATGGAATGGATTAAGCAAAGCAATCAAACAATGTACTAATATAATCCACTTCAAGAAACTCTTCAAACTTTAAGTGTTTACAAAGTACAAAGAAGAAGAACCATGATAAACATTCTGAATTTATTTCATCCATCCATTCATTTTCAAAATAATCTTACATATCTCACCATATGAAATATAACTTACCGTACTTCACCGAGTATTATTTATTTATTTATTTTTATTGTGATTACTTCTGGATAATATTGTGAATAAATTGAGAACAAGAAGTAAACACAAGTTTTAGCAACTGTTATGTAAAAGAAAAGGGGTAGGATTAAATAAGCTCTGCTTTTTCCTACTCCTTTTCGAACATGTTGAAAAGAGAAACTGGAAATTGTGATGTATCATGTTGTATGCTTGCATGTTCGAAATAAGCTCAAACTCAACTCAACTCAAACTCAACTCACCAAGTGGATCTCAAATGAGAGCGTGGCTTTGGTGTATCTTCCTTTCCCGATTTGTAGTACCATAGACTACTTTCTGGTCAGTGTTACGTTGACAACGCAAGAACAAAGATGTGTATTCTTTTATATTGTCACTTTGGTGACCCCACTGAGCACACACACCTGCACATGCACGACAGGGCTCTTTGACCACCATGACCACGATAAAATGATTTCTGTGAAGTAAGATTAAATGTTTGCATAGTTACAGGCATAAACAAACATGGCCACATTGTGGGTAATTCCTCTGGGTTACAACTGGGCTTTGAGTGTTGAAACTATGGACGGAAGTTGTTCTGCACAAAGTTGCTCGACTTGACAGTCACAGCGACAGCCTACATTTGTAATGTTAGCATTACATGTTAGTTTTGTGTGTCTGCGTTGTCATTCCACATCGATCACTCAAAGCATTTACAACAGAGAGCCACATCTGGCGGGCTAAAACCTTTTTATGTAGCCTGCAAAAGGATGGAAATAACTTGCGTCAAAAGGGCATTTCATCTTTCTTGATAAATGTAATTCAACTCTGACTTAAAAATAATCAAATGCTTGCAAATGCAGTTCTTAACTGGATATTATTATTAATATTGGTATTATTTCATTTTCAATTTCAAGCTTTATTTTTTGTCATCAAAACCCTTTTCAAATTAATTTCTACATTAGCTGAACAAAAATATCTGCTTGTCACTTTGACTTCTGATTTCAAACCAAGTTTTACAGTTGTTGGTACACAAAAATAATAATCAAATGAAAGGGCAATTTTATAAAAAAATCAGTACCTCCCGGATTTTGCAGGCTTTTTTGTGTAAACGTTGTGGCCCAAAATGCCGGATTTTGCTGCAACGTTTTCTATACATTTTCTTAAAGTTGCAGATATTGGTCAAAGTTTTGAGGCCGTGCATAATTTGCAGGGATTGGATTAATCTGTGTACATTGGCGCAGTCACAATATCGCAAAATCTTGGAAGGACTGACAGATATCATGAAGCAGCCCTCTGAGGGCTTACGTGACTGCAATGTGGCCCACTATGAGAAAGAGTTTGACTCCCCTCATGTAGAAGATGTGGATCAAAAGAAATAGTTTATCTTCTATTGATAGCTAATAGTTTAAGGCGGTCTCAGGTAGCATTTTCAAGTGCTGCGCCAAAGGTCTGATGCTACTTCCAGCTGTTGTCGCTCAACATCACCCGCATTAAAGTCTCCCCAATGTGGAGTTTTGTTGTTGATGAGGCTGGAGTTGAAAATGAAGTCCATCAAAAAGTTGTTCTGCCAAAAGTTAACTTGAGATTGTCGCAGTGAACATAAGTAGCGTCAGGATTAGTCACCTGTTGTTGTTAGCAGAGTAGCCCTTGATTAATGAACATCACTTTTGCATTTATTAAAGGGGAACAGTGGAGAGAGCCACGCGGACACCACCTTTGACTATTCTACAAGTTCTTCCTTGAATTCAGTAGTGTTTCTCACCTTCTTTAGTGCTGGCCCATGCAATTTTCTTTGGCCCAATGGAGGGTTGATTTGCAAAATACTCAATAAAATAAAACACACACATTTGTTGTGTAACTGTAATATTTAGCAAATAACTACAGGGTAAACCAGTAGATGACATAATAAAGGGGCAACAGAGATGATGGCGAAAGACTTCTGGGTGGGTAATTAATGCTGCGTTCCATTCACCTCAGAAGTTGAGTCGGAGCTGGGAATGACGTCACAGCCGAATTGTAAGCGTTCCATTTATAGGGTCGAAAATCCACAAAAGCTATTCCTGTGCTTGCCTTGTCTGATAATAAACAATTTAGAGGGAAATATGCACTATTTCTGCAGTTTTCAAACACAGTAGAATAAGAGGAGACATACACTTTTGTGAGCGATGTAGAACGTACATACCACATGAAAACATTTTGTTTGCACTGCAGTAACATTACTATATATAAACGTCCAACAATCCATCATATATGGCTGATTTAGTGCGATAAAAACTAATCAAAAGGGGTAATAATAGATAGTATAGAAGCTTATATTATTGTCTATGATAAACGATAAACCGCTGAATACCAAATCCTACGAAAAGTGGGGCATACGTAAATGGAAAACTGTATTCCTATTGGTCTTATAAATGTTATTTTTTCATTTTCATAAAATAATGAGTTTTTTTTTTTTTTTAAAACATGTCCTGTCTAGCCATTCAGGCAAATCATATTGTTGATATAGAGTTGCGATCAAAAGTTTACATACACTTGTAAAGAACATTGTCATGGCTCTCTTGAGTTTCCAATACTTTCTACAACTCTTATTTTTTTGTGATAGAGTGATTGGAGCGCATATTTGTTGGTCACAAAAAACATTCATGATGTTTGGTTCTTTTATGAATTTATTATGGGTCTACTGAAAATGTGACCAAATCTGCTAGGTCAAAAGTATACATACAGCAATGTTTTAATATTTGGTTACATGTCCCTTGGCAAGTTTCACTGCAATAAGGCGCTTTTGGTAGCCATCCACAACCTTCTGGCAAGCTTCTGGTTGAATTTTTGACCACTCCTCTTGACAAAATTGGTGCAGTTCAGCTAAATGTGTTGGTTTTCTGACATGGACTTGTTTTTTCAGCATTGTCCACACGTTTAAGTCAGGACTTTGGGAAAGCCATTCTAAAACCTTAATTCTAGCCTGATTTAGCCATTCCTTTACCACTTTTGATGTGTGTTTGGGGTCATTGTCCTGTTGGAACACCCAACTGCCCCCAAGACCCAACCTCTGAGCTGATGATTTTAGGTTGTCCTGAAAAATTTGGAGGTAATCCTCCTTTTTCATTATCCCATTTAAAGCACCGGTTCCATTGGCAGCAAAACAGGCCCATAGCATAATACTACCACCACCATGCTTGACGGTAGGAATGGTGTTCCTGAGATTAAAGGCCTCACCTTTTCTCCTCCAAACATATTGCTGGGTATTGTGGCCAAACAGCTAAATTTTTGTTTCATCTGACCACAGAACTTTCCTCCAGAAAGTCTTATCTTTGTCCATGTGATGTCAGATGAAACAAAAATGTAGCTGTGTGGCCACAAGACCCAGCAATATGTTTGGAGGAGAAAAGGCGTAACCAAATATTAACATTGCTGTATGTATACTTTTGATCCAGCAGATTTGGTCACATTTTTAGTAGACCCATAATAAACTCATAAAAGAACCAAACTTAATGAATGTTTTTTGTGACCAACAAGTATGTGCTCCAATCACTCTATCACAAAAAAACAAGAGTTGTAGAAATTATTGGAAACTCAAGACAGCCATGACATTATGTTCTTTACAAGTGTATGTAAACCTTTGATCGTGACTGTAGATGCCCATATCTGCTGTACAGTATAACTTTAGAAAAGAGAAGTCTCTTGCTGCCCAGTTTGTATTTGACTTTATTAAATTAATATAATTAGTGTTTGGCACAGCCAGACCGGAGCAGGAGGGGATAGAAAGAAAAAGAACATTCATATTGATACTGTATTCATACGTACATACGTGCACACATTGGTACTTACCTACATACATAAGTACATACGCTTCCACATACATACACAAATACATACATACACTCATGCATATAATCATGTTTCGTCAAACATATATTAATGTTGTTACCCTAGAGCAGGGATGTCCAAACTTTTTCCACTGAGGGCCGCACATGGAAAAATTAAAGCATGTGGGGGGCCATTTTGATATTTTTCATTTTCAAACCATAACAAAATATATGCATTTTTTATTTGTTTTACCTTTAGGGGTCCCGGGGACCATAAAGGGTCTCAGTCATTAACATGTTAAAAATAAGTCAGATTACTATTTTTTTAAAATTATTTAATGCTTACAGTAAATCTCTATATCAACTTCAAGTTGATATAAAGTAATACAAATTAAAAAAAATGTTTTATGGCTTTTCTGTCAAAAAAAACTTAGTTTTTTTTATAGTAAAACTGAAATATGCAGTATTTAGTAATTAGAGCCCTAAAAGATCAATAATGCAGGACACCATTGATTTTAATTCTTTCATATTTTTGAGTAATCACAGTGAAAAGATAAAT
Source organism: Entelurus aequoreus (assembly GCF_033978785.1). Lineage (NCBI taxonomy): Eukaryota > Metazoa > Chordata > Actinopteri > Syngnathiformes > Syngnathidae > Entelurus > Entelurus aequoreus. Next base: position 61,019,447 of record NC_084732.1, read on the forward strand.
AAAAAATCACTAAATATATTTGGGATCCAAAAGGTGCCCCACTCATAAAGTGATACATTTTTATTAGGTTTTTCTTTTACTTTCAACACTTAAGTTACGAGATCAACTTCAGATATATCTGTCAATTTTATGCTGGAACTATTATTTTGTTTGTTTTATGCGCTTTTGTCAAAGAAAACTTTGATGTTTTTATATGGCTACTACACAATATATGCAATATTTACCACATAAAACATTTTAATGTGAAATATTTGAAGTAATTGGAGCCCTGAAAATAATTCATTATAACATGGATTTTTTGTCATTATTTTTTTTTTTTTCAGCAAAAAAAGAAAAATAAAGAAAGGCAAAATAAAAAAAAACAGCCTGCATGGCAGCTTTTGTGTCAACATTGCAACTTTTTCTCGTTAGATTTCACCTAATTCCACTTTTTTTTATGTTCTTTTTTATTTTTACAATAGTATTTCCAGAATGTGTGGCGGGCCGGTAAACAATTAGCTGCAGGCCGCAAATGGCCCCCGGGCCGCACTTTGGACACCCCTGCCCTAGAGAAAACTGGGTACAACACGGCACACCGACAAAGCTAAACCTACAAGGTTAATACAGTTCGTCTCTCTCGCTTCTCCTCCATTTATCTGCTTTCTTTTGTAATTCAAGTTATCATTACATATATGTATTGTTGCATTTGAAACAATTGTATTGTTAATAATTGAGGTAATTATTGTTATTATTATTGGTATTTGTATTGCTCCATTTGTAGTGCAATAATGTTCATTGTCATTTCTGTGTTATTAATATTTACTTCACTAACTGCTTCTTTGCTATCACTTTTCGTATCATATTTGTAAATATCATATTTGCTGAAGCTGTTCTGTTGTTTTTGTTAGTGTTGTTGTCTCTGTCTTATCCCCCTCTTGTGTCCGCAATTTCCTTCTCTGCCTTCCTTTTTTTCTTCCTTCTATCCCCTCCTGCTCCGGTCCGGCTGCGCCAAACATGAATATAAATCCATTTAATAAAGTCAAATACAAATTAGACTTAGACTTCCTTTATTGTCATTCAAATTTTAACTTTACAGTACAGATAAGAACGACATTTCATTGCATTAGGTCATTGTAGTGCAGGATAAAAGAGCAATAAGGTGCAGAGTGTTTGCATTTACAAAAGAAGGTGCATATATAAATAGATTTATTGTACAGATAAATATATTGCACTTTTGCATATGTATCCACGCTTAAGGATGTATGTTATATTGTCTTTATAGTCCAGCGAGTTAATCAGTTTTTGGGGGGGGGGAATAAGGCAAGAGAAGTATCCCACACTTCTTTGTACATCACATATGGGCATCTACATCAACAACATGATTTGCCCGGGTGACTGGAAAAGACAAAAAAAACAAAAAAACAGCTTTATTTACATGATAGCTCTCTCTTGTCCCATGTCCCTAATGGCTGAAAAGCATTGCAAATAATAATAGCATTGTCTGCCGCGAATCGTTCAGAAGTTACACAGTCCATTTTTGCAAAGGTATGTTCCTCTGGTTTAAAGGTAAAACGTCCAATAAGAGTAAACGGATTATTCTGAATGATTAGTTCCAGTGTGGACAAAGATGTCGATGTTGTGGTTGTCCTCTTTCGTCACTCTACAGGAAATACAGTATCTAGTCAACGACAGCTGCAGTTGCTCCTTCTGTACACACTGCATCATAGTGTTTTGGAAGAGAATTACAAGTCTGGTGCAACCCCCCACGGAAGAACTGTAAATCAAACAAGACCCCGCCATAGGGGACGCAAGCTACGTCCCTACGTCCACGCTTTCCTACCCAGGAGAGCATGGCGGAGCCCGCCCCGGGCCACTCTACCCAAGACTGCCGCAGCAGGACCGCCCAGCACAGGGCCACGTAAACCACCAACCTCACCCCCAGAAGTACTACTATAATGGGGATGGGACATCCAGCAGCCTCCCCCCAAAAAAGAAAAAAAAAGGAGATGACAGTTACGCAGACACACAAGGCCACTACCCCAGTAGTTGGCTGCCACGCAGGACATCACATGGCACAAAAAGGTGTCACAACAGACCGCGCACGGGCATTAAACCCAGCAGGCCCCCACCGAGCAGGGCACCTAAAAGTGGTTGGGCGGCCGGATTGCGGGGCAAGCAGACTCAGAAGACGACACCAGCCCCCACCCAACTCAATAAAAAATAAAAAAATTACAAAAAAAGGAAAATGACCGGAACCCACCGTCCATCGAGAATCAGTCGATCCACTCCCCTTTCCACAGGTCTGAAATGAGTTTATTTCTCATCATCCGTCCACATATGGTCAATTTACACTCAACACCAAAAAGAGATTTGAACTCTTAAACGCCCTGCTGTTCTCCTGACCTTGTCATAATATTACTATTTTATTAGCATTACAATTGTACTAGCTGTAGAAAACTGTGGTTTACTTAAAATGATCCTTTGACTAAAGTGATCACGTTTGTGGTCCTGTGGGTAACTCCTCTGCAGTAATGTGCTCGAGGAGGTTTGACTTCTAACCCCTGCCGAGTGAAGCCATCAGCACAACTAAGAATTATGGCCCACTCTTGCATACAACAGGATCATTAGAATATAATTAGCAGCTATGAAGCATGGTGGAACCTTTCTGAACAAATCAAATTCCTTAAAATGCCATCAAGTCGTGCTTGATCTCATGCAACGCTGGACAGTAAATATTTTGATGAATTCTAATTACTGCAATTTTAGTCTTGACATGATATAAAAAGGGCGAAGGAAGAAAAGTCGTATTTTTTTGCGGATGAGTGCCTTTCTGCCTAGTCTGAAGAATGGTCTCCTTCAAAGAAATCATACGGATGCACAAACACAAGCACTCCCATAATCAGTGGGCCATGCGGTGTCACTTTAATGCGACACTTTATTCCAGCCATGCGAGCTGTAAACTGTGTCATCCATCTGGCCAGTCCTCCCTCTCATCGACCCACGTCCCAAACAGCACCAAATATGCTGCCACTAATTACAATTATTAATTGGAAATAGGAAATCAATGATTCTGAATTAAACACAAGTGTGCATGTAGGTTTATGGGTCAATCGCATCGTAATCACTTAGCTTTGTTTAGCATAGTTACCCATCGCGAGGTTGTTTTAAATTGCAAAAAACTATCCAGATTTATATGCACTGCAAATTATTTACCACTTGCAAGATTTAAAATAGTATTTCTACATTTTTCCTAGTTTTAAAAAAGCTGTTTACTTATTTTTAGTCATTGACTTGACATCATAATCTTAATTTTAGGATAAATAAATATATTTTGTCTATTGTAGTTAAAAAAAATCAGATGTTTTTGTTATTCCCAAATGGAAAATTGTGTTTAAAGATTCTGCAACATCCCGAAGATGTGTAATTTAGGAATTGCAAGTTGAATAAAGCTTGTTTTCAAAATAAAATACGTATTTCTTTCTTAAAAGTTCTGCTAGTTTCTAGATATACAAATCTTAATTTAGGATGTCTTATCAAGTAAACTTAACTAGCTGCATGAAAAATTAATTTCACCAATTTTTAATATTCTTTTCCTAAAATCCAGTCTTTTGTCTTATATTTGTCAGCAATGTAATTTTATTGCAATTTGTAGAGTCAGTATATTTATGTGTCGCAGTGGAAATGAAACTCGGAATCTGTAGAATTAAAATAATTATGCTAATTAAATGGATTTAGCTACTAAACTCCTGAGCACTGTGGGGAAATAAGTGTGTGCTGCTGACAATGTATTGTACAAGTACACGCTATCATCGTTACTGTGATGAGGCTTTGCACTTTCACTTGTGTTCATTGTTTAGGTGTGTTGTACTGTTTTGGGTAACAAGGTAAGAATAACACAGTTGACCCTCTTCATATCTTTTTGATTTAACAATCTAATCATGTTCTTCTATAGGTTTAAAACCTTTGTTAGTTGTGCAACTTTGAGAGTGGCGGTTATTACACAAAGTTTTTATGTGTTTTTACAAAAGCAGCATTATCGCTTTGTTTGGAATAAATATGAGGGTAGTGTTTAATAATGTATACTATTCAGAATTTGCTCGCAGTAAAAGCAAAACAAAAACACAGCGTGTGTTTATTACTAAAGCTGTCACATCTTGCAGCATTTGACCCTCTAATTTAGCTTTGCCTCTGCTCCAACAGTTTGACAGAGATGTCACACAATTAAAAATGAATGAAAGAAGCCAGAGGATGTAACAGTTACTACATCGTGTGCGTGCGTACGTACGTGTGTGTGTGTGTGAGTGTGTGTGTGAGTGTGTGTGTGTTTGTGTGTTTGTGTGTGTGTTCTGATTGGATCGTCCACTGGTGGTTGGTTGACATTGAATGTGAGTGCAGTATAGAGAGAGTTCAGTGGATGATTCCTGACAGGCACAACTGTTAGAGGCGAGCCGAATGACAGATACAGAACAGCTATAAGATCATTGACTAATCCGTGCAACAAGCCATGAAGTGGCCCACAGTTCAGAGAGTATGAGGCCCTCCATCTACCATCCTGCATCAAGCTCTCATTCTTAAAACTTCAACAATTTTTCTTTTCAACAGCACAAATGGGATGCTAATGGAGATATAGTTTGGTAACAGTCAAACCCTTTTAAGTCGAACAACCCAAGTCCTCCACCATGTCCTCGTCGTTCCTAAAAAAAAAGGTCAGTTTGACACATTATAACTGGTGCTGTCAAACGGTTACTTTGTATAAATCAGACTAATACCATTTTTGATTTGTTATTAATCACAATTAGTCACTTGCAGTCACAAGACTATAGTTTTAATAAGTGGATAAACGCAGCCTTTTTTGTTCACATGTTGGCGGTGTGCAGAGCGACTGCTTTGGTGATCGTTCTCCACTATGCTTCTTTCTCATTATACAGTACATCATTACATACCTTGTGTAAATTATTGCACTATAGGAAGCTGCTGTTTAGCTGGAGTTTGTTTTAAACGGTCTTGTTCGCCTCGTACAGAGTTGCATTTCCCGCACTCAATTGGAGGCTCCGGTTTCAGATCTGGTACTAAATGTGTTGTGCTGCTGCCTTTATTGAATAAACTTTGCGGCGTGCAGTCAATTGTTCCACAACTGTTGCCGCAAAACCAAACTACTGGCAGCACTTCTCTTTTCTCTGGAACAAACGTCTTGCTCTCGTTAGTGTTAGCATTGGCCATGTTTTGCTAGATGTGTGAATCGCAGCTAAGGAAATAAGGAAGAGGGCAAAAGGCAAGCTGCGGAAGGTTTTGGGGGCAAAAACTATTAAAGAACAAAAAGCGAAAACATTTTTTTTTTTTTTTTTTCTTAATTCTTTATATCGTCTGCAACAAAAAACATGAATTTATCAATAAAATCGATGCAGTACGGTCTACATCTTGATAATAAGTATTGGATATGCTTTGGTGAAAATTTAACATAAATTTAGCTCCACAGTCACATTTATAACACCTTTTTTGAGAATGGTTGCAAGATGTTCGTCTGTGGAGGGTCCCAGATTGCAAATGAAACCATGCCCCACCCCCTCCAAAAGAATCATAATGTATCTTTTAAAAATGTACACTGTTAAATAAGATGAATTAACTCTAGATCATAAATCATGCATCTCACCTCGACAGAAAAAGTCTGAGTAGGTATTCTGACAAGTTGGTACACTTTGGAAATGGCCAGAAAGACACGAAAAGAAGCTTGTCATGTCTTTCATAATGATTGTGAACGATAAGCAAAATTCTCAAAAAAGTTCAGTTCCCCTTTAAGCCCAAATGCATGACCTTATATGATTTGATGATTTTGCATTGTTTAACATGAGATCCAACATTGTAACAGCATTTTTAAAGTCATAACATACGAAAATGATCATAGATCCCCTTTAAATTAACTATAAAAATAGATCCCCACATTGCAATAATATGCATTGACCTGATTACTGACCAAATAGCAGCCCACGGCGCCTTTTAGAGCATGTGCAGTCAAAATAAATCGTATAAATAATATGTATTACACAATGTATTAATTAATCTGTATTTGTGTTTTTGTATTTTCTGTATGATTCCAATTCTTCTTAACATTATCTTAAGTAAAAATTGCTGAACTTCTTTACTCGAAATCCACTGTAAACTATTACCAGTCCTCGAGGAAGTCAGATGTGCCAGCTCTGTTAAATAATCCATCCATCCATTTTCTACCACTTGTCCCTCTCGGGATCCCGGGGGTGCTGGAGCCTATCCCAGCTGCATTTGAGCAGAAGGTGGGGTACACCCTGGACAAGTTGCCAACTCATCACAGGGCCAACACAAATAGATTACAATGCAAAATGTAAATTGAAGTATTATTTTTTATCACATTCCAAAAGAAAAAAAATTCAACTCGATAAACAACGGCCACCTGATAGTGAGTAATGAAGGATTTCATATTTGCATTTTTTTTGTGTGTGTCAGGAAATAGTTTTACAATAAAACGGTTTTGTTACGTGACCAAGACAGTAAACAATTAGTACACGCTGTGTGTGTACTAATTAATTAGTCTATGAATAAAATTGCACATCGCTAGGAGCTGATGATGCAGCTTATATCAAACAAACTTCACCTCCATGCACCCGAATGCAAATACAGTAGTGTCATTCACACTAGCCAACACTATAGCAATCCTTTATTTTACATAACCAGTTTCTTAAAGTTTTCCAGATACTTGGAGACAATCTCTATATAAATGACATTTGTAAAGTTACAAAAGATTTAAAGTTAGTATTATTTGCGGATGATACAACAGCGTTTTGTTCTGGAAAGAACACACAGAAGATAATACAAAAAATAACAGAAGAAATTAACAAATTAAAAAGATGGTTTGACAAAAACAGACTATCGTTGAATCTCAGTAAAACTAAAATAATGCTATTTGGTAACAGTAGAAGAGAAAGTCAAACACAAATACAAGTAGACGGAATAGAAATTGAAAGAGTAAATGAAACCAAATTTCTAGGTATAATGATTGATAATAAATTTAACTGGAAATCTCATGTAAAAAATATACAACATAAAGTAGCAAGAAACACGTCAATAATGAATAAAGCAAAACATGTTCTAGACCAAAAATCACTTCATATCCTCTACTGCTCGCTAGTGTTACCATATCTGAGTTACTGTGTAGAAATATGGGGAAATAACGAAAAAAGTACACTTCATTCACTAACGGTGTTACAAAAAAGATCAGTTAGAATAATACATAATGTTGGATATAGAGAACATACAAATCCTTTATTTATTGAATCAAAAATACTGAAATTCCACGACATAGTGAATTTGCAAACAGCTAAAATTATACATAAAGCAAACTATAACCTGCTACCCATGAATATACAACATTTCTTCTCAAAAAAAGAGGAGAAATGTAATCTCAGAGAAAAATTTAATTTAAAACATCTGTATGCATGTACAACACTTAAGACATTCAGTATATAAGTATGTGGAATTAAATTATGGAATGGATAAAGAAAAGCAATCATACAATGCACTAAAATGATCCACTTCAAGAAACTCTTCAAACTTAAAGTGTTTACAAAGTACAAAGAAGAAGAACCATGATAAACATTCTGGATTTATTCCATCCATCCATTCTCTCATTCTCAAAATAATCTTACTTATCTCACTATATGTAATATGACTTACTTCACCAATTATTATTTATTTATTTTTTATTATGATCACTTATGGAGTATATTGTGAATACATTGAGAACAGGAAGTGAACAAAATTTTAGCAACTGTTGTGTAAAATAAATGGGGTAGGATTAAATAAACTCTGCTTCTTCCTACTCCTTTTCGAACATATTGAAAAGAGAAACTGGAATTTGTGATGTATCATGTTGTATGCTTGCATGTTCGAAATAAACTCAAACTCAACTCACCTCAACTCAAATACCATTGTTTTGGTGTACTCCATAATACTTATTAGGGTCTCTATCCTTACATGCATTTCTCCTCACCCCGCAAATGTAAACCCAAACAAATCCCACAATCATTTGGGATTTCCGCAGCTAGCATGCAAACAAAAACCACTTACTTTAATATTCAGGTCTGGTGTATTTTCTAGTGTATCTCTTTACATGACCTATAATTCCTGTAGATGCAAGTGCATGCCAGGGGTCCAAATTGGGTTTTTACTAACCAAAAATGATTCAGAGTTGGAAATCTGAATAAGTTGATTACATATGTGAGAGAGTTTAAGAATACATGATTTAGTCTGGTTAATACAGGAATATCACGTGAATGTAAATGCAGTGACTGTGAATGAAAAAGATTTGAACAAATACTATCCATTAGGCAGATGTTTAATAGTGTACCGAGCGCCTTTCTAGTGTTGATATTTTTGTAATAAAACTTGTAGTGTATTTACGTTTAATCAATAGAACACTAAAGCTCCACGTTATGTATACAATAATTGTTTGATGGCTTGGTTATTGATTGAAGTTTATACAATAGAAAACTAACGTCAAACTAAAACGTTCATCGTCTGCAACTGATGCCATGATGTTGACAGGAGAATAACAATTTAATTTAACCTACAAATTTAACCAGCACATCTGACGTACCTTAACAAAAGAGTAATAGTACGGATGTTCCTCAGAAATGGTCTTGCCTTGATTCAAATTAGACAAAGCCATACTTTGCTCAACAAACTTGCTTTCTTAAAAGGCAATCATAGCATTCTATCAAATAATCATTTTTTATTTTCCCACCTGTAATCCATCTCACCTTTAGGAATGCTTTTGTTGTGATACCGGCTGTCTGTCACACAATTCCCGGTACCTGGGAATCGATACCAGCACTTAACAATACCAATTTTTGGTAGTGCTGGTCCATTTGTTAAAGGAGCCATATGTAATAATGTGGCCAGAAATAAATAATACTGCAATCATGGTCAAAATTCTGTAGTCCCCTCCCCCTTTCCCTGACTGAGGTTGCCAGATACGCAGCCGAATCCAGGTCGATCGACTGGGCTACTCCATTTTACACAGAAATTCAGGAAGAAGTATGTCATGCATGCGTACAATATTAAGGCTGAAACGACGCATCGACGTAGTCGACGTCATCGGTTACGTAAATACGTCGACGCCGTTTTTGTGCGTCGACGCGTCGCATATTTACGTCACACTACCGTCATGGCGGAGCGCAAAGCAGACTGTGCGAGCGAGGGGGAAAACGCACGCCAAAAGTCGTCAAAAGTGTGGGAGTATTTCAATACACAGCCTAATAATGTTGTTGTATGCACACTGTGTCGAGCGGAAATGGCCTATCATAGCAGCACAACGGCTATGAACGAACATTTGAAAAGAAAACCATCAACCATCAACTAGTCAATCGTCCGTGTTAGCATACGTTGTCATCATTACACAAAAACATGAATGTGTCATTTGTATCTGCTAGGGGTGTAACGGTACGTGTTTTGTATTGAACCGTTTCGGTACGGGGCTTTCTGTTCGGTACGGGGGTGTACCGAACGAGTTTCTAAGCTAAAGCTAACTTTAGCTGCTAAAGTTTTAACAAGCTGCTTTGCTCCTTCTGCCTCTGTCTCAGCACGCAGCATTGTCCCACCCACACAACCATCTGATTGGTACACACAAAGCATTATCAGCCAATCAGCAGTGCGTATTCAGAGCGCATGTAGTCAGCGCTTCAGCGTCTAGCAGATAGGTGTTTAGCAGGTGAGCATCAGGCAGTGGACTCTCCCCAAATGATAATAAACACCTCCCAGTCAACTACTAGTAACATCACTATGAGCCCGTTGACCTTCTAGAAACTTAAACTGCAGCTCAGCTCGCTCGCAGTCCTGGTTTGAGGTGAAGGCTAATTACCTCTCAGTTCCAGCCACATCGACCCCTTCTGAGCGCCTATTTTCAGCTGCTGGGAATATTGTAAACAAGAAAAGAAGCAGAGCATGTAGACATGCTAACCTTTCTTCTATTACAACTGTTAGACACTCACTGGAATGAGTAGAATTGGTTATTGTGTACTGTGTTGGACTGGATGTTTATTTTGCACATTTTAAAAGCAATACTTAATGTTTACAGTGCTCCAGAATATTTAGATTGGCACTTTTTTGTATTGGATGTTTATATTTATTTTTGCACATTTTAGAAAATAAGCAATACTTTCACTTTTGTTGAAATGTTTACACTGTTGTTACAGAATATTTCGTTTTGCACTTTTTTGTATTGGATGTTTATCTTTATTTTTGCACATTTTAAAGCAAAATAAACAATACTTTTACTTTTGAAATGCTTACACTATTGCAGAATATTAAGATTTGCACTGGATGTTTACTTTTATATTTGCACATTAAAAAGCAAATAAGCTACTTTTAATTTTGTTAAATGTTAAAAGTTTTAAATGTTTACATTGTTACAGAATATTTTGTCATGTTGTTGTCAATGTTGACTGAGTGGCCATACTTTTTTTTTTTTGTAAATAAAAGCCATGCCTTTTGAAAAAACTGGCCTACTTGTATTTTTTCATCTTCATTTTAAATAAAATAAAATAAAAAATAATCGGTAAAAGGAAAAATAATCTATAGATGAATCGAAAAAATAATCTATAGATTAACCGATTAATCGAAAATATAATCTATAGATTAATCGATAGAAAAATAATCGTTAGCTGCAGCCTTATACAATATCACAGCAAATGGCAATCATATGATTAGTGTCAGTACTACCAGAAAACAAAGACTAAAACCAACTGCAACCAATGCTAGCAATGGTTATACTGGTGAAAATAATTAGAGGATGCTTCGCAGCCTAATGTACGCCCAAAACTAAAGAGGAGACAATTTAGCAAGGTATGCCTTTAGGCTAATGTTTCAAACATTTCAGATTGCCATATAACTTGGTACATGTAGTCTAGTTCAGTGGCCTAGTGGGTAGAGTGTCCGCCCTGAGATGGGTAGGTTGTGAGTTCAAACCCCTCCCAGGGGGTGAACAAGGGGATGGGTCAAATGCAGAGGACAAATTTCACCACACCTAGTGTGTGTGTGACAATCATTGGTACTTTAACTTTAACTTAACAATATGCAAACACGAATGAGGAATTATTTTATCATGTGATTTGGCTGTCTCCATACGTTTCACATTGCCCTGATAGCCGTGCTAATGTTGGAACCCATTTCCTGAGCGTATCAGCATATTGAGAACGAAATACTGTAGGCACTGACACTACCCATATCTACATAGGTTTTATTTGTCGAAAATATATTTTGCCCTGTCAGTTCAATTACACATCGACATACAGGCTAACGGTCATATATTTCCCCTGTTAGCCTATATGTCGATGTGTAATTGACCGGGCTAGCATGCTAAGCATTCGTTGCATGAGCTTTGTTAGACAAGTTATTGACTGACTGTATTGGACAATATAGTTTACATACCAAATGTCGATTCTTTACAAGTAATAAGAAAACGTAAATGCCTGACTTACCTATCAAGGAGGAAATTAACAAGTTTGGCGTCCAATGAAAAAATATTCTCCGCCTTCAATCGTCTCCATCTTTCAAAGGCATCCCCGATACAAATCCTCGTTTTTTTCCTGGCTTTGTCATGCATAGTTGAGAATCGTAACGACACCTTTTAGATTTACTAAGGTCTGAAATGTTTAGTAACTTTACCAGTGGAAATAGGTCGACAAAGAGGGTGGTGCGTAACTGGCAACCTTGATGTGACACACTCACTGACTTTCTAATTGGTCAAACCGTGGCGGGCGGGACATCAAAATGAAAACAATACCAAGATTTCGGGGCTGTAAATCTAATTTTGAAATGAGCATATCCCAGCTGAACTACGGTTATCAATTATAGAGGTATTCAAAAATAGCATGATTTATCAATGTCTTTTGACATATTAGGGCCATTTAATGATGACTTGACATACATTTTTTACATAAGGCACCCTAACTTGTTTAAAACTAATTAATCATTAATACTTTTTTATCTAACAATTAACAGTGAGTTGAGAATGATACCTGTGCTGTCCAGTTGTTATATCTTGTTTTCTTACATTTCTGAGTCTCATTTCCAAATATTATATAGTAGAGTTTGCATGCAGTTGCATTTCCAAGACGTTAATGGCAATAGTGTAGAGCAAGGGTCCCCAAACTTTTTGACTCGGGGGCCGCATTGGGTTAAAACAATTTGGCCGTGGGCCGGGCTGTGTATATATATATACAAACCCTGTTTGAGTTGGGAAATTGTGTTAGATGTAAATATAAACGGAATACAATTATTTGCAAATCATTTTCAACCCATATTCAGTTGAATATGCTACGAAGACAACATATTTGATGTTAAAACTGATAAACATTTTTTTTTTTGCAAATAATCATTAACTTTAGAATTTGATGCCAGCAACACGTGACAAAGAAGTTGGGAAAGGTGGCAATAAATACTGATAAAGTTGAGGAATGCTCATCAAACACTTATTTGGAACATCCCACAGGTGTGCAGGCTAATTGGGAACAGGTGGGTGCCATGATTGGGTATAAAAACAGCTTCCCAAAAAATGCTCAGTCTTTCACAAGAAAGGATGGGGCGAGGTACCCCCTTTGTCCACAACTGTGTGAGCAAATAGTCAAACAGTTTAAGAACAACGTTTCTCAAAGTGCAATTGCAAGAAATTTAGGGATTTCAACATCTACGGTCCATAATATCATCAAAAGGTTCAGAGAATCTGGAGAAACCACTCCACGTAAGCGGCATGGCCGGAAACCAACATTGAATGACCGTGACCTTCGATCCCTCAGACGGCACTGTATCAAAAACCGACATCAATCTCTAAAGGATATCACCACATGGGCTCAGGAACACTTCAGAAAACCACTGTCACTAAATACAATTGGTTGCTACATCTGTAAGTGCAAGTTAAAGCTCTACTATGCAAAGCGAAAGCCATTTGTCAACAACATCCAGAAACGCCGACGGCTTCTCTGGGCCCGAGATCATCTAAGATGGACTCATGCAAAGTGGAAAAGTGTTCTGTGGTCTGACGAGTCCACATTTCAAATTGTTTTTGGAAATATTCGACATCGTGTCATCCGGACCAAAGGGGAAGCGAACCATCCAGACTGTTATCGATGCAAAGTTCAAAAGCCAGCATCTGTGATGGTATGGGGGTGCATTAGTGCCCAAGGCATGGGTAACTTACACATGTGAAGGCACCATTAATGCTGAAAGGTACATACAGGTTTTGGAACAACATATGCTGCCATCTAAGCGCTGTCTTTTTCATGGACGCCCCTGCTTATTTCAGCAAGACAATGCCAAGCCACATTCAGCACGTGTTACAACAGCGTGGCTTTGTAAAAAAAGAGTGCTGGTACTTTCCTGGCCCGCCTGCAGTCCAGACCTGTCTACCATCGAAAATGTGTGGCGCATTATGAAGCGTAAAATACGACAGCGGAGACCCCGGACTGTTGAACGACTGAAGCTCTACATAAAACAAGAATGGGAAAGAATTCCACTTTCAAAGCTTCAACAATTAAATTCCTCAGTTCCCAATCGTTTATTGAGTGTTGTAAAAAGAAAAGGTGATGTAACACAGTGGTGAACATGCCCTTTCCCAACTACTTTGGCACATGTTGCAGCCATGAAATTCTAAGTTAATTATTATTTGCAAAAAAATATATAAAGTTTATGAGTTTGAACATCAAATATCTTGTCTTTGTAGTGCATTCAATTGAATATGGGTTGAAAATGATTTGCAAATCATGGTCTTCCGTTTATATTTACATCTAACACAATTTCCCAACTCATATGGAAACGGGGTTTGTATATATATATATATATATATATATATATATATATATATATATATATATATATATATATATATATATATATATATATATATATATATATATATATATATATATATATATATATATATATATACAGTATATATACATATATATATACAGTATATATACATATATATATATATATATATATATATATATATATATATATATATATATATATATATATATATATATATATATATATGTATATATATATATATATATATATATATATATATATATGTATATATGTATATATATATATATATATATATATGTATATATATATATATATATATATATATATATATATATATATATATATATATATATATATATATATATATATATATATACATGTATATATATATATATATATATATATACATGTATATATATATATATATATGTATATACAGTATATCCACCACCAATACTGGGAAGAGAAAATGCAAATACAATTATTTAGCACATGCAGTGTGATTTATCAAGGCTGAAACTGTTCTGCGGCCACTGTTTTGCATCTATATATAGTATGTCTAGAAAGGACAAACTGCCAGTTGCGCAGAAATAGAAAGGGGGTGATCGCACTGTAGCTCTGTTCTACGTATGCTTGTTAACATATTTGGACTGTCAAAAATATAAATATTAATCATAAAAATATATTTGTATCTATTTGAAGCTGGGCAGCACGGTGACACAGGGTTTAGTGTGTGTGCCTCACAATACGAAGGTCTTGGGTTCGATCCCCGGGCTCTGGGTCTTTCTGTGTGGAGTTTACATGTTCTCCCTGTGACTGCGTGAAGTGAAGTGAAGTGAAGTGAATTATATTTATCTAGCGCTTTTCTCTAGTGACTCAAAGCGCTTTACATAGTGAAACCCAATATCTAAGTTACATTTAAACCAGTGTGGGTGGCACTGGGAGCAGGTGGGTAAAGTGTCTTGCCCAAGGACACAACTGCAGTGACTAGGATAGCGGAAGCTGGGATCGAACCTGGAACCCTCAAGTTGCTGGCACGGCCGCTCTACCAACCGAGCTATACCGCCTCATGGTGGGCGGTATAGTTCCCACTAGGTACTCCGGCTTCCTCTCGCCCCCAAAGACATGCGCCTGGGGATAGATTGATTGGCAAAACTAAATTGGCCCTAGTGTGTGAAAGTGAGCGTGAATGTTGTCTGTCTATCTGTGTTGGCCCTTCGATGAGGTGGCGACTTGTCCAGGGTGTACCCCTCCTTCCGCCCGAATGTAGCTGAGATCGGCTCCAGCACTCCCTGCAACCCCGAGAGGGACAAGCGGTAGAAAATGGATGGATGGATGGACATTTGAAGCTGCTGGATGACTTAAGGGGCTGATTAAAACAAAATAAATTGATGTGTTTTGGTGTCTGCTAGCGTTTTTTTCATATATATGAAATTAACTACTTGCAATATCCATTTCTTTCGTCAGGACCACACGCTCAAAGTTAGATTCGGGGCGCACCTTCTGCACGCTAAAAAAGTGGGTTCCGTTTTAGATTTACTGCAGGACTGCCTCTACAATTCTCAGAAAAAGTGGTACATGTCTGCTGCATGTTGTAAAACATAGCAAAATGCCACAGGTAGAAGCATGATAACGTGACTGTGAAGTAAATGAGTGTTTCCGTAGTGACAGCAGGTAGTACACGTAAACACCTAATTTAAATAGGGCAGTCTGCACCAGTTATCAATTGTTCACGCAGTCTTTGTAGATCATACGCAACACGCCCACTAATAGTTCAGGCAATTTTAAACTTTGCGCACACTGTGGATCTTAGTAGTAATCAGTTTGGTTGTAACAGGCATCTTAGTTGTAATTTTTATTCCCAAGTTCGGAGGTGTTGAAAATTCCATGTAAAATCGCTAATGCAATTCAGTAGCATGTATATGGCATATCCAATGTAAAAAGGCATCGAGCTAGCACATTTTGAAAAGTGGAGGCCTACTGTCTAAATGTTTTCTATCAGGCATACTTGCTTTGTTTGCATGGAAAATTACAACATTACCTAGAGCAGGGGTCCTCAAGTACAAATCTTAAAGGTCCACAAATGTTATTTTGAAACAGGCTGGGTCCGTTTATTATCGGTCAAACTTATATAGTAGCAGGAGGCAGGGGCGCCGAAAAGGGGGGGTAAAGGAGACGGATTCTAGGGGCCCATGATGGAGGGGGGCCCAGAGAGGCCCCTAATGATGATGAAATTATAATACAGGGGGCCCTGTAAAGATTATTTTCATGGGGCCCAAAATCCCTAGTGGCGCCCCTGGCAGGAGGTAGGTAGTAGTTTAACATTTTCTTAAACTTAACAAAAATAAAATAAATATCCAATAAAATACATTAAAGATTTTCTTTGAAACAAAATTAAATAAGAACTTAAATAAAATAAATATTTCAGTACGTCTGGTAGCTGTGGCATCAGAGAGTGGGATTTGATTTATTTTAGCTGTCATTTCCTCCTTTTCTTTGCCTTCTAACATGGCACCCATCACTTCAGTCAAGCATTCTTTAATTATTTCTGCACCAGAGAATGGCTTCTTGTGTTTACCCAAAACCCATGCCACTCTGAGTGAGCACTCTGTTGCTATTTGTTGTTGTGTCATAGATTTAACAAAAATCTTGCTTGATGACTGATGATGATATGACTTTTTCAGCCTGGTGATTTCTTTTTTTCTTAGCTCCGAATCATGAGGAAATGTCTCTTCAAATTCGCAGTGCTCTTTCAGATAGTGACGTTTCAGATTTTCACTTTTCACCAGAGCAACAGTACTGTTGCATATTAGACACATTGGTCTGGTACTTGCAGTAGGTAGGATGAAAACAAATTGCTCTGTCCATTCTTCCTTGAAACGTCGGTTTTCCCTGTCCACCTTTCTTCTACCAGCCTGAGCCAACTTGGAGCATGCCATTGTGATTTGATTGACATTCAGTGACTGATGAGTGAACAGTTAGCGAAGTAGCGATACGAGACAACGTGTGCCTGCAGCGAAAGGTTCCATGCATGTGGCATGAGCGCTGTGTGACCCAGGTGGTAACAGCCTATCAGCGCGTCGTTGTGATAGAGATGACAACCCATACTCTGATTGGCTGATTCCGCAGCCAATCAGAGTGGCGTTCTCTCGCTCTCACTCGGTCTCTCTCTCTCAGGGAGAGAGACGGAGTGAGTGAGACACAGAGAAGTGTAAACAAACGTGGAGACATTTGACTAAAAACAACAAAGAACGTTGACTTGCGCTAGCGATAATTCAAAGATGAATACAATTATTATATTTTTTTATAATAATTATAATTATAAAAAAATATATATATATATATATATTTTTTTTACCATAATTCGTGCTTGGTCCGGACGGACACGTCGCTTGGTCCGGACATGGACCGCGGTCCGCCTGTTGAGGATCACTGACCTAGAGGTAGTCCGACTGAGCCCGCTTTAATTGCTGCTTGAGTGCTTGTTTGCCCATCAAGTGTTTAAATTGACTGAGTCTGCAACTGGACATGACAACACGTGCAACAAAGACATCGAATTATGGCACTGTTTGATTTACGTCACTCGATACTCAGTAGTACAGATGGAATTTGGATAGTGCCCATAAAAGTACTGAATTTGGAACACATCCCTAATCACAACACAACACGGTTTTTGTTTTGTATTACATTCTCCTTGTTTAAGCCTTGTGTCAACAATAATTAAAAGTACACAAAAAAGCCTAAATCTGTATGCCAGATACTACCACAGAAACAAAGGGCTCAACAAAGTTGTTTTCCTTCACACTCCAGCAGGCAACACACTCTTTTTCAGATCACATGGATTATCAGCAAAGAGCTACAACGTACTGACAAACCAAAAACAACTTCTTACTGAATTAGCCCTTGTCAATGTGTATTACTCTCTTCTTAATTTAGTGCAAAAAGTTCTGCTTAGTGCCGGTGAGCTTCTCTTGATCAAAGTCATTAGTCTCTTGATTCAGACTCTTTGCCCCTAAATAATTGAAGCTGTGGAAGGATAAAGGATTTGAGGATGCAGACTAATAAAGTGAATCCCCCTCTCTGAGAGCCCAACGCAGGATGACAAGAAAAAGAAGACATGAGGAAGAGAGATGTGTAGAAAATGAAAAGAGAGCCCTGATGCTGTATTATTTGTCTGTTCTGAGCCTTACACACCTCAGTATTGATGGAACATTCAATATGATACTTTCTTAAAACTACTACCTAACAATGCAGCTAATCCCTTCAGAGTGAAAATTACCCGGTGGTACTGTATGTACCAAACAGGCTCTTTTGCTTGATTTATGTTGTCATAAATGATTAAACAGATAATAACCAGCTTCACAGTTTGTACTCGTTGTTCTTTATGGTCTACCAGATCTAATTTATAGCAACAATTAATTTTCTTACATATTTGGGATATACTCCCTGTGTACTTATGATTGAAATTAGGACTTAAAAGAGACGGGCTAGAGACAGAATCTTCTCAAAACTGGTATCCATAGGTTTTACTAGTAGTCAGCTAAAAAGCATAAAGATAATATCAAGATGTCATTTTTAATTAGGAGGTGGATTACACCACTGAGATAAGATTATCAATGGTGATTTCACTTTTAACAGTGACGCACATTTGATGCAGCTAATTAAAATAAAAGCAGAATCAAAGTGGTGCTGATAGGTACAGTTATTTTCACACCCATGTAACATAATATAAGATAACATCAAATCATTTAACCGTATAACATAACCTCATAACATACCATAACTATAAGATGTAATGTAACTTATCCACATCACATAACATTTAATAACCATTTAACAATACCGCATAAGTTATCATAACATACCATACCATAATAAAAAGAAATAGCTTGGGCTGTTCAAAATATTGAAATCTTCCACTGTCAAATGATTGTTTTTTTAAATTAGATTGCCGTATTTTCCGGACTATATATGGCGGTATATAAGCCGGACCCACAACATTTTAGAAGAAAAAAATATTGTTCCATATATTAGTCACACTAGACTATAAGCTGCAGATATATACTGGCACAGAAAGATTTTATAAATGTTTATTTACATGCCTTAATTGTTTCCAAAGGGTGCTTGTAACATGGCGGTAAAACGGCTGATCAAATAAAACAGAAATCATTGCCATGGACCAGCTAGCTGCAGAAGCTAGCTCTGCAATCAGCTAAATAGGCTCAACAACTCCACGGTGTCTTTTTGGTGAATTTGCAACAATAAAAACAGAATGCCATTGTCAGTTAATGATACTAATACAGACACTCGTAAACTTGTTAGCATATTAGCTAACTTTACAAATGTGCATGAAAACACTCCAACACAAATGGAATAGTTTAATAAGTATGAATAGTTGTAGTTATATTGTAAAACTTACAAATGTTGCTTGAAGTGATGAATGAAGAATCAATTCGAGTAAAAATGCTTTGGACAACTAGAAGACGGAATGGCACTTCCAGTTGAAAGCACTAAACAGAAGGAAATGCTGTAGACATCCCGCTCCCCTCACCTCCCAGGGGGTGAACAAGGGGATGGGTCAAATACAGAGGACAAATTTCACCACACCTAGTGGGTGTGTGATAATCATTGGTACATTAACTTAACTATAACATTACACTTACAAACGGTAGCACACAAAAAAGCACATTTGATTAAAAAAAACGTTATTATGGTCTTACCTTTACTTATAAGTGCGGGAACAGTGTGCAGTCTGCAGGTGCACCTAATGTTGTGTCCCTGCGGTCGTCCGCGGCTTCTCCAGCGCCAGCATTGTTGTTTTTGCACTTTTTGGCTTCTTGTTAAGTGACTTTTTTTGGGTGGATTCGGTCTTGCATGTGGAGGGTTTGGGTGTGGGCTTTGGTTGGTGTGGCCGCGGCGCTCCCGTCGGGCGGTGCATTCTGTGGCGGAGGTGCTTGGCACCAGGAGGCGGGGTTATGAGACGAGCCTCTCTCAGTGCGTCTTCACAGCAGTATTATGATCGTTCAGCACAAGAAATACGTTACACACATACAGTTGTTGACAAAATACACTGTACATTATATACCTCAGCTAACTAAACTATGGAAATGTATAATATAATTCATGTAGCAATACGGTGTCACTGCACAGCAGGCCAGCAGTTAGCCGAGTCATTGCGCACAATCCATGTTGAGGCACAACGCAGTGACGTGCCTCAACTGGCTGCTGATCACCGCACCGTCTCTTCTCAGTATTTGAACGGCAAATGTGAAAATAAAAATAAAAATAATCTAAAACTGGTGAAGTTAAATGGAAAATAACTTTAATATAATCATTTTTTTAATATAATAATTTTTTTTTTTTTCTTTTTACTTTTTTTTTTCTTTCCATGATGGCAGGTGAGGCCGTGCCTCCACTGCCTCTAGTGACTGCACGCCACTATATGTATTTATATATATTGCATCATTATACCTCGTTTGTAGGTATATTTGAGCTCATTTAATATCCTTTACTTTTATCCTGTGTATATAATTTAGTTTTGCATGTTTCATGACACATTATCTGTATGTAATATTGGCTGCATTTCAGATAGTTATTTGTGTGCCATGTTGTTCCAGACCACAGCAAACATTACCTAGCTTGCCAAAGGTTGTAAAAAAATCCATTAACGAAGATAGCATGCCGGTTCCTTTGACTTGGACACACACATCTATACCTTTGGCCATTAAAAGCCAGTAATTTTCAGGAGTTATCTCACCTTCTGAGTAGCCTCTGATTTACTAATGGTTTCTAATGCTGTAAAAACGTGTAGAATAAATATTAAATTTCAACATTTCTGTCAACGAAGATTTGCTTTAGCCTGCAACACATAGTCATTTTAATAGTAGGCTATTATAGCTTACTTACTTACAACACTTACGTCATGTGTTGCCTTCATTACAAGACTTATATGCTACTTTTAATTTTATTTGGCTCCAGACAGATTCGTTTTTTGTATTTTTGGTCCAATATGGCTCTTTCAACATTTTGGGTTGTCGATCCCTGACAAAGCATAACATGTAAAGTTTTATTCTGAATAGGAGTTTTAGCATTATGCAAAATAATTGAAAAACTAAATCAGTGTGCTTCATATATAGACAATAACTGATGTCAGGTTGAGTAATTATTTTGACTATAATTAAAGTCCAGTCCCAGATGATGTCGTTCAGCTAAGCTCCAGAACATTCAAATGAAGAGCTTACGTTTCAATACAAGACTAAAAGTTGCCATCACGACCAGTTGTTCTGTATCTTTACAGTGTGTCATCAGCTGACTGTCTGATAGAATAAAAATATACTGTAACATTCCAACAATATTTACTGTTAAGTTTCACACTGGAATTGACAGATTAAAAAAACATTTATCCTGTTATCCTAAATTACAGCATATGTTTTCCCTTAATTTGCCTCCTTAGATTTATTTCTTGCAATATGATTGGCTAATCGCGTCACATATAAGGATACAAGAAATGCGATTGGTTTGGTTTGGGTATTTCCAGTGCGCATCATTTTTATACCCTTTTATTACCCTTATGACCAAGAAAACTCTCACAGAGCTTGCTGTAATGCTACAATACAATAACATAATGATAATAATACCAGGCCTGTGTTGAAAGGCATCAGTGTTTACATGGTGTCCCTGAATTCTGGACACATACAACATATAATATGATTATTAAATTAAGCATGAATTAAAATAAACCTTTTTGTGTACAAAAACGTGTACAAATTTAATTAATAATCAATTATAATAACTAATTGAAAACATGACAACATACATTTTACAAATATAAGTCAATCAATATATTACTTATTAATAGTTAATTACTTTAAAAAACATTTATAATATTAGAAATAAAAATGAATCGCACAAAGTTTGTTTTTCTTCAAACAAAAATGATTAAATTTACCTAGTACAAATATAAATTAATATATATATTTTGCTGCCTAAACTCATTTTGTTCTACTTCTTTTAGTAATACTTACAGTACAATGTATTTAAACCATCATATTTGGCTTTCAAATAACACATGCATTGTAACTAGGGCTGTCTTCAACTAAGATTGTTTTCAAGTCAAATCAAATTTGTTGGATTTTGCCTACAGTTAACAATCAGTCAACGATGATCTTTTTCTTTTTCTTTTAAAAAAAAAGCACATCTAATAATAATGATAATGGATTAGATTTATAGAGCGCTTTTCTAGACGTTCACACACAAATAACTGAGAAACCTTCATTCATTCACTCCACATTCACACTTTGATGGGGGTAAGCTACATTTGTAGCCACAGCTGCCTTGGGGTAAACTGACGGAAGCAAGGCAGCCAATTGGCACCTACAGCCCCTTTGAACCCTCCCCCAACATTAATTCACATTCATACACCAATGTGAGGGGCACTGGTAGCAAGGTGTGTGAAGTGTCTTGAACAAGGACACATCGGCTACTCTACCATCAGAGCCACGCCATTCCTAATGGAGATTCCCTCAAATAAAGGCATCTCAATTGCGGCTTCTACCACCTCAAAGAAAAAGGCTCAGATACACTCAGATAAATAAATAAACATGGTAGCAATTGGATGGTTTAGCGAGGTCCTCAGATTAGGTCAAATTTTGATTCTCTAAGCTGCACTTCCGTGTTCTTATCCCTTGGGCGTACCAATAAAACAACATGTGGATTGTTATGTTCATGCTTTGACTGTCAAAGATGTTTAGTTATGTAACATGTGGCATTTCTACATACATTACCATTCTGTACTACAAACCCCGTTTCCATATGAGTTGGGAAATTGTGTTAGATGTGAATATAAACGGAATACAATGATTTGCAAATCTTTTTCAACCCATATTCAATTGAATGCACTACAAAGACAAGATATTTGATGTTCAAACTCATACACTTTATTTTTTTTTTGCAAATAATAATTAACTTAGAATTTCATGGCTGCAACATGTGCCAAAGTAGTTGGGAAAGGGCATGTTCACCACTGTGTTACATGGCCTTTCCTTTTAACAACACTCAGTAAACGTTTGGGAACTGAGGAGACACATTTTTTAAGCTTCTCAGGTAGAATTATTTCCCATTCTTGCTTGATGTACAGCTTAAGTTGTTCAACAGTCCGGGGGTCTCCGTTGTGGTATTTTAGGCTTCATAATGCGCCACACATTTTCAATGGGAGACAGGTCTGGACTACAGGCAGGCCAGTCTAGTACCCGCACTCTTTTACTATGAAGCCACGTTGATGTAACACGTGGCTTGGCATTGTCTTGCTGAAATAAGCAGGGGCGTCCATGGTAACATTGCTTGGATGGCAACACATGTTGCTCCAAAACCTGTATGTACCTTTCAGCATTAATGGCGCCTTCACAGATGTGTAAGTTACCCATGTCTTGGGCACTAATACACCCCCATACCATCACAGATGCTGGCTTTTCAACTTTGCACCTACAACAATCCGGATGGTTCTTTTCCTCTTTGGTCCGGAGGACACAACGTTCACAGTTTCCTAAAACAATTTGAAATGAATGATGCATCAGTCCATCTTAGATGAGCTCAGGCCCAGCGAATCCGACGGCGTTTCTGGGTGTTGTTGATAGGGAATAAGCGGTAGAAAATGGATGGATGGATGGATGGGTTGGTAAATGGTTTTCGCCTTGATTGGGAGAGTTTTAACTTGCACTTACAGATGTAGCGACCAACTGTAGTTACTGACAGTGGGTTTCTGAAGTGTTCCTGAGCCCATGTGGTGATATACTTTACACACTGATGTCACTTGTTGATGCAGTACAGCCTGAGGGATCGAAGGTCACGGGCTTAGCTGCTTACGTGCAGTGATTTCTCCAGAATCTCTGAACCCTTTGATGATATTACGGACCGTAGATGGTGAAATCCCTAAATTCCTTGCAATAGCTGGTTGAGAAAGGTTTTTCTTAAACTGTTCAACAATTTGCTCACGCATTTGTTGACAAAGTGGTGACCCTCGCCCCATCCTTGTTTGTGAATGACTGAGCATTTCATGGAATCTACTTTTATACCCAATCATGGCGCCCACCTGTCCCCAATTTGCCTTTTCACCTGTGGGATTGTTCCAAATAAGTGTTTGATGAGCATTGCTCAACTTTATCAGTATTTATTGCCATCTTTCCCAACTTCTTTGTCACGTGTTGCTGGCATCAAATTCTAAAGTTAATGATTATTTGAAAAAAAAAAAAATGTTTATCAGTTTGAAAATCAAATATGTTGTCTTTGTAGCATATTCAACTGAATATGGGTTGGAAATTATTTGCAAATCGTTGTATTCCATTTATATTTACATCTAACACAATTTCCCAACTCATATGGAAACGGTGTTTGTACATAATGTGTCGTATTACTGTACATGTTGCCCATGTTTACAGCAGCTTTGGTTACGGCAGAGCGCCAATGGACGACCAAACTTGACAATCTATAGGAAGTAAAATAGCCATAACAGGGTTTCCTAAAGCGAACCTCTGGAAGGATCATTATCGTTGCCAGAGGGGAGCAGTGAGGTAGAAAACTGGTCGAAACTAAACCTCCGGGGTCAAGGTGGCACCAGGTGGCAGGTACCTCCGTGTTCAACGGTTCCCATCTCGGAACATCCTCCCAACCCACCATCTTTATCCAGCGGGGCCTTGAGTACTCAACCCGGGAGGGAGGAGGGGGATTCAATGTTCGACGGTTAGACTACTAGGTTGGTAGTCGAATCAGACTTCTATTCCTCCTGATGGAATCGTCAAATTGTCTACTATTCTAAGACAGCCCTAATTGCGACATACTAATTATAGGCTTTATAGTCTAGAAACCGCGACAGTTTACATGTTGACTCACACACTGCTCTTTCTTCTTCCAGCCTGTGAAAGTGACTTCTGGGGTCCCCACTGCACTAATCGCTGTCAGTGTCGGAATGGGGCCAAGTGTAACCCAATAACAGGAGCCTGCGTCTGCACCGATGGCTACCAGGGATGGAGGTGTGAGGAGCCATGCGAGCCCAACTTCTACGGCAAGGACTGCCTGCTCGAATGTCAATGCTTAAATGGTGCAACCTGCCACCATGAAACTGGCGAGTGCCTCTGTGCACCTGGATACACCGGGGCCTTGTGAGTAGAGTTTGTAAAGTAAGAGTTTGAATGACAGTATTACAGAAAAAAAGTTCAAGTATACTGTATTACATAACTACAGTATATTCGACCTTTTAGGGTAACAAATAATGGCAGGTTGTTAAGCATTAAAGTACCTGACAAGTCCAAAAATGAAAGGATTATCAGTTTGGTTGTAAGAATTTTTTTTCTAAAGTGTTGATGACCTGTATAAAAAATATAGGGCCTGATCTATTGAAATCCAAATACCATGCGCTAAATAGCGTGTGCAAACTATAAAATTGTGTGTACGTTTAGTAGGTGTGTAGTGTGTGATCTACTAACATTGCATGTACGATTGATAACTAGTGCAAAACGCCTATTTTAATTAGGATTTTGTGTGTACCTCTCGGCTTTTGCCGTGAGACACTCATTTACTGCACATCTATGTTATCAAGCTCCTACATGTGGTGTTTTAAAGATTTTTCTGGGCATTTAAGAAGCAATCCTGCAGTCCATCTTCAGCGGAACCCACTTTTTTTAGTGTGCTTTTGTAGTGCTTGCATGGCACTAAACTTTGAGCATGCATTGTAATTTTTCAGAAGGAAGAAAATGCATATTGCAAAAAGGTTTTGATATATATATATGAAAAAACTTACATATTTTTAAAAAAAGCTAGCAGACACCAAAATCGCAGCAATCTAACTAGTTTTTATACGCCCTCTAAGTCATCCAGCAGTTATACAATTATAAAACGATACAGCTGAATAGACAACATGTGTCTATGTTTTATTTTTCACAGTCCATTTATGTTGAAAAGCATGCAAGGACAGAGCTGCAGCGAGATGACCTCCTTTCTCACAGCTATTTTTGCGCAACTGCAGTTTGCACAACCTTTCAGGACATACTAAATATAGATGAAAAACAGCGGTCGCAGAACAGTTTGTTTTGATAAATATATTTGCATTTTCTCCTCCCAATATTATGAGTGGTTTGATGATCAGCGTATATCCTGCATATTCATGAAAACAGACAAGCTAAATGTATTGCGCTCCTTATTATGCTCACTTAAGAGAAGCATTCCTCTGCGCACAAGCTTAGTAGATCAGCTTTGCATGTGTTTTAATACACGCAAACGTTTAATAGATTAGGCCCAAAATCTGCTAATTAATGTTGCACAAGGGGTTATAGTCTTTTAAAATATTTCATAATACCGTAATTAGTTTTGATTGGGAAAATGTGTTGACTCATTAAATGGATGCATGCATGGTAAAGTAATTTCAGTTAAATACAGTCTTTCCCGAAAGTCTGAACACAAAGGACATTTTATTGCATCAAGTTCTTTTGAAGATGTTACTTGGTAATATTCTGATCAAATAAGGTGTTGTTGGACATTTCATTTATTTGTCAATATCACAAGACCTTACGGACACCCTGTAGTTTTAAATATGCAGTCTGATTACTACTGGATTTTACTACTTAAATGTTATTGTTATCTTCTGCCAGCTGCGAAGAGCCTTGTCCACCAGGTAAACATGGCTCCATGTGTGAAAAACACTGTCCCTGTCAAAATGCTGGATCATGCCATCATGTGACTGGGGAGTGTTCCTGCCCTGCTGGATGGGTGGTATGACTGCACTTTGCATGCCTTAGCTCCTTGTAAAATTATTATGCATCATAAATCGTCCCATCTTGCAATCCTTCCTGCTAGGGCCCTGTGTGCGCACAACCATGTCGGTTCGGCTCATTCGGCATCAACTGCTCCCAGGAGTGCACGTGTCGGAATGGAGGGCTGTGTGACCACATCAGCGGTCAATGCCAATGCACGGCTGGCTACATTGGAGACAGGTACAGGACATTTACAGATGAAATGATTATGTTAAATGTTAAATCATTTTTATTTAAAATAGTGATGTCAAAGTTAATGCGTACAGTAGATCCCCACTATTGTATACTAGCGTTTGTAGACCATACACAAATAACAATGAACACAAGTAATGGAAAATGTCTGTTTTTGACACTTACGCGGTGCCCGCAGCCAACAGGTGGCCTCCAGTTCCATATGAGTCGCCAGAGAGTTTGTTCTAAAAATAGTTAGGGGAATTGATATCCATTGCGACAGAGCATCATCGGGATTCAGCTTTCTACGAAGAAGCTGTTCCTTAGGCCCACGGTCCTACTCCAGATGCTCCACAGCCTCCTGTCTGAGTGAATGGGATCAAAGAGAGGGTGTGCAAGTTGGGTGGTATCCTTGGTGATGCAGAGAGCCCTCTGGTGGGAAGGAAGCTCCCCATGATCTTCTGAGCAGCTTTCACCACCCTCTGCAGTGCCTTCCTCTATTTAGTTGTGCAGATGCTGTGCCACAGTGTTATGCTGGTGATGAGGGTGCTCTCCACCACACATCTGTAGCAACTACTAAAGATTGAGCTCTCTAGTCGAGCACACCGCAGCTTCCTGACAAAGTCAAAGCGCTGGTGTGCTTTTTTGAGCAGACAGGAAGTGTTGTGGCTGCAGGTGAGGTCCCTGGATAGATGAACCCCAAGATACCTGAAGATGGAGACAATTCGCCCTACCGCCCTACTCCAATGTGCAGGGCGGAAGTGGGGTGTCTGATCTTCCTGCTGTTCACCGCCATCTCCTTGGTCTTTTTTACATTGATGAGAAGGTTGTTGCCAATCCACCAGATGTTCTACCTCCTCTCTGTATGCTGACTCATAGTTGTCTGTGATGCGTCGCATTACTGTTGTGTTGTCCACAAACTTCACAATGTGACAGCTGGGGTGTTTAGTAGTGCTGTCATAGGTCTTTAGCACGAAGAGCAGTGGGCACAGCACACATCCCTGGCTGGTGCCAATGCTGAGGGTGATACAAGGGGATAAAGTGTTGTGAATCCTGACAGTTTTTGGTCTGTTGGTCAGAAAGTCCAGGACCCAGTTTCTCAGTAAGGGACTCAGCCCTATAGCATGTCCAGCTTTTTCACCAGTGTCTGTGGGATGATGGTGTTGAAGGCGCAGGTCAAGAGCAGGCCAACATAGGAGTTCCTGCTCTCCAGGTGAGTAAGGCTGTGTTGGCCACTCATAAGATTGCGTCATGAGTGGAGTGGTTCTTCTTGTAGGTATACTGGTGAGGGTCCACAGTGACATTGATGAAGGTCTTTATCTGGCCCATGATCAGCTTCTCGAAGCACTTTATGACTATCGGTAGTCATTCAGACCTGTCACTGTAGAGCTCATTGGTATAGGAACGATGGACACTGTCTTCAAGCAGGTTAGTACAGTTACTAGTAAAGGTAACGTTAGTAACACCCTTATCATATAAAGCCATTATTCAGAACACTGATTATCACGTGTTTATATATTATTACCTGCTTAGGATGAGTGAGATGTTTTTTTTCTGCAGAAAAAAACAGTCTATTTTGAGAGTTCTTTTTCTATTCCAATAATAAATATTGGTGAATTGACAGTGATGCGAATGCTAAATCACAAATATGCACAGCTCTGCCGTATTTAGTGAAAAAAGTGGTAACAAAAACTATGATGCAAAAGCAAATAACAAAAAGGGCACCAAGAAAAAACAAACAAACAGATAAAATAAAGACTCGACAAGTCTTGTAAAAGATGCGGGACAGAGTAACGAGCCAAGCAGGAAGATGTCAAAACTGCATGACTGCAGAAGACCGAAACGAGGAAGAAAACACTAAGTTTAATGCATACACAAACAATACCAAATATATCAAAACTATTTAAATTACGACGGATGTGCAGAGGGACAAGCGGTAGAAAATGGATGGATGGATGGAGATTGAATGAGACTGATTCATACGCAGCCTTCATATTTAGATACACTTTTCACTATTTTTTCCCAGCATTCATCACAAAAACTGATTCATCCATATGAAGAGCCATTTGATGTTTATTGACAGTTTTTCACCATTATCTCCAACAGTAAAGGAAAAAGACCATCAGAGATCTCACATCTCTTTTTGTGTTTTTTTCTGTGTACATCTCATGACTCTCAATCGCCCCACAATAAAAAACACGAGCCTCCACCAGGGGAGCAGTGTAGCATACCCAGATGTAACACCTCTTTTGCACAATCAGCCTTTTCATATAAAGCGATAAAGGAATGGAACGACTTCACAACAAATCTGAAAAGTCAAAGAGATTCCTTTACAGTTGAACTGAAAAAGTGGCTTTGAAGGAATCAATGCTGCTCACACTGAAGTGGGCAATGTATTTGACCCACATGTCAACTTAATGTGTATTATATTCATGCATGTTAGGAGCTGTGAGGTGTGTCTGTGGAAATATGGTTGTTTTTTTACAAATGATGACAGATGTGAACAAAGGCATGTATTGTCTATGTGTGATGATGTAAATGAGAGGTGTGGTTGTAATGTATATGGTAAATGGTTTATACTTGTATAGCGCTTTTCTACCTTGTTTAAGGAACTCAAAGCGCTTTGACACTATTTCCACATTCACTCATTCATACACACATTCACACACTGATGGTGGGAGCTGCCATGCAAGGCGCTAATTAGGACCCATCAGGAGCAAGGGTGAAGTGTCTTGCTCAAAGACACAACGGACATGACTAGGATGGTAGAAGGTGGGGATTGAACCAGTAACCCTCAGATTGCTGGCATGGCCACACTCCCAACTTCGCCACGCCGTCCCCATATATGTACTGTATGTGTCAATGAGAGGGCATTTTTATGACTGTTCTTAATTTGATTGCATGCTATAGTATAATTTGATTGTTATAATTGTATTGCATGCTATAGTATAATTTGATTGTTATAATTTTATTGCATGCTATAGTATAATTTGATTGTTATAATTTATTGCATGCTATTGTATATTTTTAATTTAGGTAACCAGGGACTGCAGATGTAAATTAGCTATTTAGCTATAATCTTGTGCAGATCATATCTGCCTTTGAGCTAAATGTCTTGCATTGTCCCTTCAAATAAAGACTTAACTAAACTAATACATCCATTTATTTTAGGTCCAGACAGGTAAATTGAAAGCTTTGGTTCCTTTCCATCCTGTCGTCGTTCTCAGCAAAGATAAGAGTAATGCTGAAGTCAACGTGATTTGAACATGATATTAAACAGACATTCTTACTAAGACAATTTAATGGAGTCATTTGTCATCTTCTGGTTGCTTTTAGGTTGCGGAGACGGTGTTGCTGTGGAGACGTTGGCTTAACTCTGTTCATAAGAAACTTTTACTACCGATGCACAAACCTGATAAATTACAGGTTCTGTATTTAAAATTTTATCTGGATCTGTAATGTTTAATCTAATGTGTTTGTACTGTGAGTACAGTGGAACCAGTTTGTGTCGACGCCCTTCAGACTGGCTGACAACATATGTTGTTGTCTTATCATACCTGTCTACATTTGCATTTGAAAATAAGAAACATTTCCCGGTAAAATAGGGTTTCAAAAATGGTGTTCCTTAGTATTGTAACATTAACATTTTCCAACACAAGCAAAGCTAACATGTTCAGCAACTAACACTAACCCATAAATTCCACCACGCGTGTGTTTATTGCGGCGATATGTTTATAAATAAATGGGTTATACTTGTATAGCGCTTTCCTACCTTCAAGGTACTCAAAGCGCTTTGACAGTATTTCCACATTCACCCATTCACACACACTGATGGCGGGAGCTGCCATGCAAGGCGCTAACCAGCACCCATCAGGAGCAAGGGGGAAGTGTTTTGCCCAAGGACACAACGGACATGACTAGGATGGTAGAAGGTGGGGATTGAACCCCAGTAACCAGCAACCAGTAACCAGCAACCCTCCGATTGCTGGCACGGCCACTCTACCAACTTCGCCACGCCATCCCCTTTCCATTCCATTTGTTTCCATTCTAGTCTGTGTCAACTTTCACCAGCTGTACTTTGTTGCTTTGCTACTGCGTCTGCAGCCACCATGCTCTCTGGAGCTCTATGAAGAAAATACGCTGGGCTTCTATTGTCAGATGTTGTAGCAAAGCCGTTGAAATTGAGCAGATATAAGGGTAAAGCGCGATAGGAAGTACAACACACAAACAAATAATGCTTATTGATTTTCAGGATAAAATTTGTTTAATAATAAGTTGCTGGTGTTAAAAGCACAACAATCTGGAAAAAAAGACAAATCTAAGCAGATCCACCCCTTTTCTATTTTCCTCCTGTTGGATCTTCTTCATTGCCTCGCACAAATGTGTGCAGTTTCACCATATAAAACTTGTCGGTCTTTCAGGAATGCTGTCAGGCAGAGCGGAAATGTGAAATGCCCTACATTCAGCCAGTGAGTGTTTAGCGGAGCACAGAGCTCGCAGCACAGACGTGCACCCCGTGGATTTCCATGGTTAGAGCCTGATCTACTTCACGTTATACTGGGGAACTGGGTTTTGAACTTCCTAACCAACTGACCACCAGTGTTGGGTTGATTACTGAAAACCAGTAACTAGTTACAGTTACTAGTTACTTTATTTCAAAAGTAACTCAGTTACTAACTCAGTTACTTACACCAAAAAGTAATGTGTTACTGTGAAAATTAACTATTTAGTTACTTCTTTTTTTCTTCTTTTTTTTTTAAGGCTCCCCTTAATGCCCTTTTAGCCTTCATTTCAGTACTGTTATTGCACTGGGGAATAATCCAATCTGTTGATCAACTTGACATGCATTTGCGTCACTGAACTCTGCTAAGCAATGTGGTCTACATACAACACACAAAGACAAAGATATGTTTCAAAGGGCCAATTTATTTCAGGCCAGAACAAATTGACAAAACTATTTTAAATATCTGCAACATAACATACATAAGTAACAAACAGCATAATAACAGCATAGCTGTAAACCTGGTTCACCCAAGGAAGGCACACATGACATACACAAAGCCTAACCAGGCATTTTTTTTCTCAAGGAATTCGGAAATAAAATCATGTATTCAGGAGCTCAACACTGTACTGACGCCCAGAACACTCTACACATTTCCGAGGTTTTAGTTTAGAAATAGGGAAAGATTGCCCTGGCCCACTAGGATCCCTCTTTATGTTTGTGAACTTTATAGTCTATACATTTAGAGTGATGTGATAATCAAACACTCTAGAAGTCTAGAATGAAAGAGTATATAAGAGAATTGACAGAGTGTGTACCTTCAATGATGAATGATGAGCAGAGGCAGAGTTTGGAGTGTTTTCTTTAGCTCGCTTTCCATGTTTATGTACTCAACTGTCCAGGTACTTGGAACATGTTTTCCGTGCCATTTGCTGTTTGACGCCGGTATCATGCTAATTAGCTGCCTGAAAGCGGGTGACTCCACTGTAGAAATAGCCTGCATGTCTTCTAGCACATACACTGCAATGGCTCTATCAATGTTGTCCTGGCTAGCAGTCCCTCCGTTAAAATCCTTAAGTGGCGCTGAAGTGGCATCGGAGTCTGTGTCTCTCTTTACTAGCTTTGTCGAAGCATGTTGCTTATGTAGCTGTTTCAGCAGATTTGAATTGCTGTTTTGGGCAGTATTCCCGGGCACGGTCACTGCTGCTGCTCACTGCTCCCCTCACCTCCCAGAGGGTGATCAAGGGTGATGGGTCAAATGCAGAGAATAATTTCGCCACACCTAGTGTGTGTGTGACAATCATTGGCACTTTAACTTTAACTTTAAGTACAAACATACATGGGATCTTTAATCCAAGACATAACTTACATTTGACTAAAATTTCATTTTCTTTGTGCTCGACAAAAGAAAAGTATTGAGAATGTCTCCATGTTAAGAAACTCGACTTCTGGCTTCGCCATGATGTCTTGTTAGTTTTTATGAGAGTAGCATATGTGTGTGTGTGTGGCCCTTTAAGATATGACAGCATGTGAGGTGAGTGTCGTCAGTGAGTGAGTGGGCGAGAGAGGTGAGGGAGCGGCAACAGTGAGTGCGTGCAGGTGCTCTGGCTTGGTGGATGGCTGCGTGCGAGACACCAATAAAGTCACAAAGTTGCAACAAACGGCCGGCCTCGTCATTTACCCTCGAGTCCGGAGCTGTAAAGACCCACTGCCGGGTAAAGTGAAGGTTGTTAGCCCCGAAGTACATAGGCCCTGGAGGAACAACTCCCCTGCGCTCCTCAACTACGGTCTGGGAGTCCCCCACCACCCACACAAAGCACGCCTTTTCTTTTCCTTGTGACACAGAAGGACGACACCGCAGCGCTCCAATAAAACACACTCAGATCTTCTGTTTCTGGCCGATACTACATAAAAAATAATGTAAAATAACGCAGTAACGCATCATGTAGTAACAATAACTGAGTTACTGAATATAAAAAATGACGCGTTAGATTACTAGTTACCGCCGAAAATAACGGTGTTACAGTCCCAACACTGCTGACCACAGACTATCAGGATCCACAACACGGTGTCCTCTTCCATCTCCCTCAGCACAGGCTCCCCCCAGGGATGTGTGCTGAGCCCCCTTCTCTTCACACTGCTGACCTATGACTGCACTGCTCAACACCTCAGCTGTCATATTGTGACGTTTGCAGACGACACAACAGTAGTGGGACTCATCACAGAGAACG
The DNA here is from genome assembly GCF_033978785.1 of Entelurus aequoreus. NCBI lineage: Eukaryota > Metazoa > Chordata > Actinopteri > Syngnathiformes > Syngnathidae > Entelurus > Entelurus aequoreus. The sequence goes on from NC_084732.1 coordinate 61,052,986, forward strand.
ATGAGTCAGAGTACAAAGAACAGTTAGAACATCTGGTGTATTCGGGCAAAAGCAACACCCTTCTCATTAATGTAAAACAACACAGCAAATGTTGGCATTCATACACTCCCCTTCTGCCTGGCACATCGGAGAAGCAACTGTGAAAGTGGTCTATAGCTTTTGGTACCTTGGGGTTGTTTTATCCAGGGACCTCACCTGGAGCCAACACTTTCTATCTGCTCAATAAGGCCCATGTGGGTCTCTACTTCTTCAGGAAGCTTTGGCATGCTGGACTAGGGAGTTCCATCCTTTGAAGCTTCCACATATGTGTGGTGGGTAGCATCCTCAGCACCAGCACAACAGTGATGGCACAGCAGCTGCACGGCTGAAGGGAGGAAGGCACTGCAGAGGTGAAAGCTGCTCAGATGATCTTGAAAAGCAGCCTTCTCTCCACCACAGACCTCATCAGGAAATGCAGAAAGAGGGCCCCCACCCACCTTGCACACCTTCTCTTTGATCCCCTCCTCCGGAGGCTGTGGAACATCTGGAGTAAGGACTGTCATATATGTTGCATATATATGTATGTGCTGCTGTTGCTTTAAGGACTTTGCGACAGCTGCCGTAAAGGAGGTGTGTTGCTAGCGTGGTTGCTATGTTTTGCGGTGAGTCGTAAAAGTGTTCGTCACATGTTTGTACCCTGCTAAAATCTAAGTAAAGTTATTCATTGGATATACCTTTTGTTTTTTTGAACTTCATTACATGGTGTCAGAAGTAACGGACTATCACGTCGCGGCAAGAAAATGGCCAAGTTTAATCCTCCGGATAGTTTTGCGTTCGACCGACCAAATGAATGGGGAGATTGGAAACAACGTTTCCAACTGTACCGCATAGCAACAAAACTAGCAAAGGAGGACGGCGAAGTACAAGTCAGTTGCCTGATATATGCTATGGGTCCAGAGGCTGAAAACATTTTCAAGTCGTTCACATTGTCAGAGGATGATCAGAAAAAGTTTGACGTTGGGTTAGGAAAATACGACGAGTACTTTTATCCCAAACGGAACGTGATCCACGAGCGCGCATGTTTCTACCAGAGAGGACAGCGGCCCGGTGAGAAAGTTGAAATGTTTATCAGAGCTCTTTATGATTTATCCGAACACCGTGACTTTGGAGCAGCGAGGGACGACCACATTCGTGACCGCATAGTTGTGGGTATTGTGGACAAAGACTTGTCGCACAATCTGCAGCTGGAGGCTGGTTTGACGCTAACCCAAACTATACAGACTGTTCGCCAGTCCGAAGAGGTGAATGCACAAGTGCACCAGCAACAAGGAGAGGCGTGCACGGCGGTGCAGGAGATTGCCCGCGGACGTGGGAAATTTGCATATAGAGGAAAACAACAGTGGAGAAATAAAAGGGAAAGTGGACAGCAAGAAGCACCAAAAATGCCTAAATGTGGCAGATGTGGAAAAATACAGCACAAAGACCATGAAAGGTGTCCAGCCCTGAAATCAACATGCCACAAATGCAAAAAGGGGGGTCACTGGGAAATTAAATGTCATACAAAGGCAGTCAGAGAAGTGACAGAGACAGAGCCTGTCTCACAGACTCCATACTTTCTAGGCGCAGTCACCAATATAAACAAAAATATTGACAAGTGGACTGTAAAGATTGTAATCTGAGTGACACCAGTTACATTTAAAATTGATAATGGGGCAGATCTAAATATTATGGAAGAAGAGACTTTCAACATGTTATGCCCTAAGCAGCAACTGGTGCAGTCAAATATCCCACCAATGAGCAGTCCTGGGGGTCAGCTGATATGTGTGGGGAAGTTTCAAACTAATGCAAAGTACAAAGAGAAGCACTACTAATTCCCAGTGTATGTTATCTGCAGCTTAACTGCAAACAACCTGCTGGGCAGAGACACAGCATGTGCAATGGGGCTGGTGAAGCGCATTGAAGAAGTGCACAGTGCATTTGGAGAACATGGAACCCTCAAAACAGACCCAGTTAAAATACTTTTAAAGGACAATGCTGAGCCATATGCAGTGTATACAGCCCGCAGGGTACCACTGCCTCTCATACAGAAGGTCAAAGAGGAGCTACTGCGTAAGGAGAAAAATGCTGTAATTGAAAAAGTGACTGAGCCTACAGACTGGTGTGCACCGATGGTACCAGTTGCAAGAAAGAACAACAAAGTGCGCATCTGCATGTACCTGAAGAGGCTAAACGATTCCGTAAGGAGAGAGAGGTACGTCCTCCCAACTGCTGAGGAAATAACTGCAAAGCTGAGTGGCGCTACAATGTTTACATCACTATACGCTGCCTCAGGGTTTTGGCAGATACCCCTAGATCCCGAAAGCAGTAAGTTAACTACCTTCATAACACCCTTCGGGAGGTACTCTTTTAAGCAGCTCCCATTCGGCATCACAAGTGCTCCAGAAATCTTCCAACGGAAAATGGCGGAGACTCTGAATGGCTTGGATGGAGTAGCTGTTTACATGGATGACATCCTGGTGTATGGAAACACTCCAGAACAGCACGACCAGCATCTAACAAAGGTGCTGGAGAGAGTCAAGTCAGCTGGCCTAAAGCTAAACAGAGACAAGTGTGTGTTCAGACAGAAGCAACTTAACTTCCTTGGCCAGGTGATCGACAAAACAGGTGTGAAACCGGATCCCAATAAAGTCAAAGCCATCAGAGAACTACCACCACCTCAGAACGTACAGGAACTCAGACGTGTCCTTGGAATGTTCACGTTCCTGGGAAAATATATCCCAAATCTGTCAACAGTGGGCCAGCCACTTTATGAACTGTTGAGATCCCAAACCGAATGGACGTGGGACCATGCACAGCAGGAGGCGTTCCAGCGCATCAAGGACATCCTGTCTACTTCTCCAGTTCTAAAGTTCTACTACGTGAATCGACCTACAACAGTGTCGGCTGATGCTAGTAGCTACGGCATCGGCGGAGTGCTGCTGCAACTACACGATGGTGACTGGAAGCCAGTCGCTTATTGCTCACGTCGTCTGTCTGAGGCGGAAACCAGATATCGAAAAGGAGTGCCTGGCAAGCGTCTGGGCGTGTGAAAGGTTTGAGAAGTACCTTGTGGGCCTTGAGAACTTTAGGCTAGTCACTGATCACAAGCCCTTGGTGCCGCTAATGAACAAGAAAGATTTGGATAATGTTCCGATACGGTGCCAGAGACTGTTAATGAGACTAATGAGATTTAAGCCAACCGCCGAATATGCACCAGGAAAGACCTTGACTGTAGCGGACACCCTGTCGCGTAGTCCACTGCAGAACGTGACAGAGGTGACCGACATTCACTCAGATGTGGAATGTTATATTGCAGCCGTTGTTGACAACATGCCAGCTACACCACAAAAGCTTGGGACCATAAGAGCAGCCACAGCAGCTGACAGCAACTTGCAGATGGTGCTTAAATGTGTCAAGTCAAGATGGCCGGACTATGTGACTGATGTTGCACTAGCCGTCAGAGACTATTACCCTATAAGGAGTGAACTGTCGGAGTACAATGGAATCATCACAAGAGGATGTGCTAGAATTCAGCACGATTCCCCTTCCCTCTCCTTTCCTTGGCTGGCCTGCGCTCACACGTTTGCTTGTTCCCTGATCTTCTACGCTGCTATGTTAGTGTAATCGTTTTGATTATTTCCGGTATTATTTTGAGTAAACTAAAATAAGCTGTGTACTTGCAAGAGGGGTGATTGCAGTAATTCAATGACATGTCTTTAGTATGCGCATGAAGGTACAGTAATCTCAAAGGTGCAAATGTGCTCTGGGTTTTTTACCTTGGATTATTGGAGTATTTTTATTTATTTGTATTATGAAGTCGATCAGTTTCAGAACTTACAAGGAGTGATCACAATAAAGTCATTATTTTACTCTATACTACCATCTTACTCCATGTTGCACGCATGCAAGTGTGTGTGCAGATAATGGCGTATACCTCTTCCAGTTGTTGGGGGCAGATCAGTGCGCTCACACGAGCCCTGCCTCCTTGTTGTTGCTCTCTTTGCTGAGCTCGGAGACTTCCTGGTGTGCAGGAAATGTGCATCTTTGACAAGAGTTTCCAACTTTTTGCAAAACCATTAATGCATCCATGCTGAGTTCTGACTGGTGGTTGGATGAGCATGAAGAAATCAAGTGAAAGGAAGGCGAAGCAGGTGTCTGTGTATGTGTATGTGTGTGTGTGTGTGTGTGTGTGTGTGTGTGTGTGTGCAGTGACTGAGACATAAGCGATAGTTTGCCACCTGACCTCCGAGGAAAGCTAACCATAGATACTGAACATCCCAAAAAATAAAAACCTCAGAGGAAAATTCTGCATGGACAGACTACTTTGCCTGCTTACCTGTGCACTGGATGCACTGTAGGAAGGGGATTCATACAATATGTCGCAGTTTAGAAATAGGCGATGGCCTCACTTTGCAGCGCAGTACATAATGCATGAAGGAGTTCCAGCGGTCTGACTAATTGGTATCTGTTATATATGCGCATTGCAATTGTGTTTGTTGTATTTCGTAAAAAGGATTAAAAAACGTTAACAAATTGTGTTATTTTTTACGGCTCCAGAGTTGTTGTTTTTTCCAGAGGGAACAAAATGTATCTTTTGATTGTAAAGGTTGCCATCTTTGTACTAGCCAAATTTTCGACTATTGTAGGTGCACTCTTGTCGTGTGGGTTCTTGTTAAGGGTATTTGGACCTTCGTAAATACACCTTTCTCTGTATGCAAGTACTGGCAGTACTTCAGTACTACTCATACCAGTCCATGCAGTCTTTTTGTTAGCGCTGCATTTGAGTGTTACTGAGGGAGTCAGCATAATGTGGAGCCCTTCGCTCTTATATTGATGTGAATGCACTCGATAGTCAGTGGTGAGAGTAAAAAGGATGGCTCACTGTAGTCGATTAAATAGTTCAGAATCCTTGTTGGGATGAAGCCCTATTCATCATCTTTGTGAAATGTTATGCAACGTTTGATAACCTTCACATTCGCTTTTTGAAAAGTAACTGAGAGTAACTGATGCCTGTTTGGGATGGTGTCTCGATACACTGGCAAAGGAGTTTCTGTCACTACAATATTCCCGCCTTGCACTATCAGGTTTCTTGATGATTGCCACCCTTGTTGGTCTACTCCTGCTCTGGTCCAGCTTCGCCCAACACCAAATAATTCCAAACATTTAATAAAGTCAAAGACAGATAGGGAAACAAGAGAAGTATCCCATATTTTTCTTTTTAAAGGAAATATGTACAACAGATATGGGCATCTCCATCAACAATATGATTTGCTTGAGCAGCTAAAAAAAAAGAAAGTGTGACATCCTGCAAGCTGGATTGTGTATGCGTATCATGGGTGCGTGGCCTTTGAGGGTCAGAGAGGGTTTTGGCGCAACTTGCAATGATTGTGTTAATTAAATAAGAACTATTTTGTATGATCATTATTAGCATTTATCAAATCCATTATTAATCTTTAAGTTTGAGGCTGGCTGACAAACAATCATTTTTTAATTAGCTTTATAACACGTTTGAATTGTAATCACAGTAAATTGCTTGCTTCAATGAAGTTTAAAGAAGACTCCAGTATTTGGACACAAATGCAATTGTATTGTTAGAATGTCATATGCGAACATTTTTAATTGTTTACTTGAATGTGCATCATTAATTTGCCCAAAACTTGATAACAGTTTTATCTAAAGTCCCGTTGAGATTTATTTTGGAGACAGAAAAGTAGAAAATCATCATACGTCCCATTTCACTATTAATTCTGTATTAACTATTAAATGTTTATATATTTTGGAGTTTCTAACTCATTTGGAATTGTTAATTACTTGTGTTAATATAACTTATTTAAATGTTGCATTCACACAGGTGCCAAGAGGAGTGTCCAGTTGGTACTTATGGACCACAGTGTGCTCATAAATGTGACTGCTGGAATGGAGCCAAGTGCTACCACATCAATGGCGCCTGTCTTTGCAGCGAGGGCTTCAAGGGTCCAAGCTGCCAGGACCGCTTTTGTCCAGCTGGCTTGTATGGACTGTTTTGTGACAACGACTGCCCCTGCAAAACTGCAAACACACTCAGGTGCTAAAACACATGACATTATACATTATATACCGTATATGTGTTTTCTCTTTCAAACCTTGCTCAGTATCTCCATATGTAAAGGTACCTTCTGGCATGACCAATCACAGAGAGCCGCAACGTCTATCCTGAGACCAATTGTCATTGACATAAGGGGCAGGCCCAACCTCTTATATAAACTACTGAGGTGTGCATATAACCGCCAGCGCTGCCAGAGGAACGATAATTATCGCAGTTGTAAATTAACTTTTGTTCAATCAATAATTCCCAAAATCAAACACAAACAGGATCCATCATGCACTGCCTCTGATGTTGTGCATTACGTCAGTCTTTACAGCGAGTGGCAACTTTTATACCACAGTGCTTTTAGTTTTATTTAAAGGTAAAACTACACTACAAGCAATATTATACACTGTTTGCTATAAATTGTGTATGTGTGACAATTTTCCTCAAAATACAATAATTTCAAAATTTCTCATTTACCATATCTGGGAAGGATCGTCTTTGTGGGATGTTTCGCTGGGCTGAACTTTTTAAATCACCACTGCATGAGGGGCATTCTTGAACTTTAGTCGCATGGGTGTAGTACTTCTTGCTGCTAGACCTGCGGCATCATCTCAGTCGTACGGTTTGGAATTCCGAGGTGTCCCATGACATCAGCAGAAAGGGAGGTGATGTCATTCCGTTTGAGTCTTCTGTCATATTGTGATTCCCGAAGGAATTAATAGGAAACGATGGGATATTTTTAACCATCAAGATTTATTTGGCTGCTATTTCAGCTTGTTAGCTATGGGAATGTTTGGTCAGCACATGTAAGGTTTAGGAAGGGAGCCTCCATCTGAAATTATTTCACGGAACTTAGCAGCTGTGTTAGAGACACTTGCAGGTCAGCAATTTGAGAAGTTGGAGTATGCTGAAATGAAAGTGTTTTTTCTCAAGACAATCCTGTTGTTGGCTCTCACATTGGATCAATCAGATAAGTGGACTGCGTGCGCTTTCATTACACACGTTGGGGTAGCGTGGTTCGGTTGGTAGAGCGGTCGTGCCAGCCACTTGAGGGTTCCAGGTTTGATCCCCGCTTTCGCCATCCCAGTCACTGTCCTTGGGCAAGATACTTTACCCATCTGCTGAGGACCTGAGGACTATCCTGAATTTACCAGTTCAACCTGGAGCACATGTCTTGTGCTGAAATATACAACTATTCCATCAGTTTGCATCCCAATGAGAGCGGACATTGTAAGTGACTGTTTTGTTATGTTTTTATTTTCCATGAAACGTTTAGCATTAATGCTACATGATAACGCTACGAGAATGGCTTAGTGCGGGGGTGTCCAAACTTTTTGACTCGGGGGCCGGAATCGGCTAAAAAAAATTGGCCGGGGGCCAAAAGCCATCTGCATGTAAAGTAACAATATATAAACACACATATACAGTATATAGCCTAAATGTGTACATATATACATATTATATATATGTATATACATATATATATATATTTATTTATTTATGTATCATAGATAATAAATATATGTGTAATGTAATTAAATAGTACTAAATACATTTGATATTGAAATCACTATACTAACTTCAGTTGTTTTTTTAGTATTATTTATTACAACTGTTTGTGCTGTCTTAGAGTGATCTGTGATCACGTTTACACAGCTGTTTTTACACGTAATCTGCCATTGCAATGCTTTAAGTCTGTGTATTAATTTCATACCAAATTAAAAGGGGCAAGTTTGCCAAAAATGTAAACACACACACGCACATAGACACTTTTTTTTGCCACACAGCAGAGCGTTGATTGTGACATCACAACAATCTTTTGCACCAAAATAACACTTCGGTTTACATTGATGAAAGCAAGCTACAACATACTGAACAACAACACATAACTTTAACTACTTTCACTTTGACTCACAACGTCAGAATGTGACGACAATGCTAAATGAAGTATAAAAGATAAAGACTTTAACATTAAAAATATGTGAAAGTTTGACTCCTGTCTCTTTTACTTCACTGACGACCTCCTTAAAGTTTTGCAATCTATCAGAAATGTCAGGCAGCTAAAATGCGCCAAAGCGTTTTGCATATATTACTCATCATGCAGTGTAATGGATTTATATATGTGTAATTTTTAAGTATATATACGTGTTTTTATAATGTCCACAATGTTCAATGAGCAGGACGTGTGTTATCTGCGACCAGGTGTTGATGTTGACTTTATTTGTTGGTTGTAGTTCAGAAAATTGTTTGGATTGGGTCATATATATTAATGCTGTGCTAGGGGGACAAGCGGTAGAAATGGGATGGATGGATGAATCATCTTATCCATCCATCCATCCATTTTCTACCGCTTGTCCCTTTCGGAGCCTATCTCAGCTGCATTCGGGCGGAAGGCGGGGTAACATTCACACTCACATTCACACACTGGGGCCAATTTAGTGTTGCCAATCAACCTATCCGTCAATTCAAATTTGTGTTCGCCATTGATTTTAACAATGCTCACTAGAGGGTGGTATTGATACGCCAGTGCCTGACATAGGAGACTATGTGCGGACAATCGCACCCATGGGCCAATCTTCTTGTTTAAATGAATGGGTTATACTTGTATAGCACTTTTCTACCTAAGCGCTTTGACACTATTTCCACATTCACCCATTCACACACACGTTCACACACTGATGGCGGGAGCTGCCATGCAAGGCCCTAACCACGACCCATCAGGAGCAAGGGTGAAGTGTCTTGCTCAAGGACACAACGGACGTGACGAGGTTGGTAGTAGGTGGGATTGAACCAGGAACCCTCAGGTTGCTAGCATGGCCACTCTCCCAACCTCCCTACGCCGTCCCCAGTTTAACTTGCAAAGGCTTTTTTGGACACCCCTGGCTTAGTGATTCACTACAGCATTATGCCCCAAAGTAAGTGTCCAAGATTAATAATAGCAAACGCTCTTTATGCTGTTATTTTTTGTTTTTTTAAAGTAGTGTGAAGTTGCTATGCGCTATGTGAAATAAATGCGCGCAAGGAAAAAATACCAAAATACTGTATTACATGTGCCTTTTACCACATGGTTACAGCAAATGTTCTCTGAGGTTTTTGGATGTTTTTTAAAAGGCTTTGTCGGCAGAATAGATGAATACCGATTACCTGCATTTTTAGCCGCCTGGTGCAAGCAGTTTTTCACTAACTAGAATGCACAGAAAAGGGAAGGACATGTGTTCTAGTCTCACATGGCAATTGGAAATGATGGACAAAAAAATAGTGGTGCGTGCATTTTCTTGCATCACTGTCCTACTTGCATTGTATGGCGATGTGGACGCAATGCTAGGGAATGTCCGCTGATGCACACTACAGGAAATTATATGGGGACGGGCTGGCCCCTACATTCAAGACAATTGGTTTATCTCACGATAGACATGGTGGCATGGGTGCTCTAGTGATTGGTCCCCAATGAGATACTTCACTCGGTTCTCAAAGAACCGAGGTTACCCAGAGAAAGTAACCTAACATTCATAGTGCTTTAAATGCAAGAGCCGATTTGATTATGGTGGAAGCTTGTTCCACGTGCATCTCATAAATAAGAATTTTAAAGGGAAGCCCGACATGTAATGATTAAATCCAGAATTCAGTGATGAATAGGAGGTCAGCTTTATTCATGATACGTAGGAAAGACACACACAAAAAAAAAGAATTAGATTAATGGCAGGAGCTTTTTACATCAATAATGCTGCATCAGGAATAACTTGCTCAAGGACATTTTGACAGGACTGACGGGAACTGAATAGTTGCTTTTTTTCCCCAAGACAATACAAAACCTACGTATAGAGACACACTCCTAAATCAAAAAAGACTTTTATTTTGGATGAACCACATCAAAGATCGTGAGCCAGCAGGCCTTATCTCACGTCAGTGACTTTCGAACTCTCAAATGTTGAACAAGAATCCTCACACATACACACAACATTGTTTAAAAAGTATATCCAGAAGACTGTAAGCTGTTGCAGAGGTGAGGGGAGACCAACAAACATGTTCTTCTTTTTTTGACATACAGAACAAGAACATTTGACATGCCACAATGCTTGAGACAAGTGAAATAGCATACATAAGTCACACCAGGCAGTAATAAATTACCACTGGAAGCTATACCTAAAAGGTCTAAATAAATACACTCAGTAGGTATACCATTACATAAGTTCCAATTATAGTTACTTATATAGCTCAAGTTATCAGCCACATGAAGACGTATGTGGAGAACCAAAACAGTGGTACTTCGGGATACAAGTTTAATTGGTTCGTGACGCAGCTTGTACCTCAAAAAACTGGTACATCGGAAATCTAATTTTGCAAAACAGCATCACCAACTGAAATGAATAGAAATTAATTTAATCCGTGCTTGACCCCCAAACACCATAATTTCAATATGTAACATGCCTTTTAGAAAGAAAAAAAATAACTTTTAGATAATAAATATTGGATAGTAAAAAAATAAATGGAATGTACTACAAACAAGTACAGTAGTTTTATAGAGTGATGTCATAATAATGTGCCGCATTTACCTTGGAGAGTGGACTTCCACGGTTTCTCCCTCAAGCTGCTTCTCCATCAAACACACCATCAGCAGCTACTTCATATTTTTATGGATACATGTCTTCCATTTAAATATTAGTTCAACACCTTTTGCTGGCGTTATATACTGGTTCTGCCTCAGTATGGTGCAGACCAAGAGTGTGACGCTCAAACTATCTCTCCAAGTCAGCTACACTAAGGTTAATCATGTTTGGAATGATTTACTGCATTTCATTAATTAGAGGAATATCATCCAGTTCTTCTTCTCAGCACTCTCCTTCACACTCTTTGTCTTTGTTCCAGTATTTGGTAAACAAAGTTAAGTTGATTTCTGGCTATAAGCTAATGCTACTAACTAGGACTGGAAGTTCTGGTTTAGATCTGGTGAGGTTCACTGTGGCATTTGCTATGCCAATTAGCGGTGAAGAGGCTTGTTGCCCAAATATTTGCTCACAATAAAAACATAACTTTGTCACACTTTTGCTGTCTGCTTTGAGTGAGCTCCTAAAAGCAGATTGGTACAGTCCCTAATTATTGTAGTTTGTGCAATCATTGTGTCCTGTATTCATATTGTCATGCTATCACTGTCACAGAACTACAGTCTGTGAGGTTTTACCTTCTCAATATAGATCAAGATTATGGATTTTAACACATTGTGATCATGTATTAAGTTTAATTCCTGCACTTGACAAGGTATTTATTATCAACCTTGTACTTACTATGCTTGTTCCCAGCTGTCACCCTTTGTCAGGAGAATGCACCTGTGCAGCGGGATGGACGGGATTGTATTGCAATGAGACGTGTCCATCAGGTTACCACGGTGAAGCCTGTAAAGAATTGTGTGCTTGTGCCAATGGAGCAGATTGTGACGGCAGCACTGGAGCATGCATCTGTGCACCAGGATTTATAGTAAGTGTCAACATGGGCCTATATTAGGTGTTAAAGGGGCTGTTTGCAACATTTACACAGATGCCAAGAGGGCGCCAACTTCCCAATGTATTTCACACAGTATATCCTGCCATCTCACAGCTTCTCGTAGTAATGACATAAATACAAACACACGTAACACATGTACACGCATTAGCTTTGGGTGTTGTTAGCTAATAATCGCAATTTTGATTGCTACGGTTAGCTATCATTGAATGTATATTCTATCATACATACCCTTTATTTATTGAATCAAAGACACTGAAATTCCACTACATAGTGAATTTGCAAACAGCTAAAATTATACACAAAGCAAACGAGAACCTCCTACCCAAGAATATACAACAATTCTTGTCAAAAAAGAGAAATATAATCTTAGAGGAAAATGTAATTTAAAACATTTGTATGCACATACAACACTTAAGATCTTCAGTATATCAGTATGTGGAATTCAATTATGGAATGGATTAAGCAAAGCAATCAAACAATGTAATAATATGATCCTCTTCAAGAAACTCTTCAAACTTAAAGTGTTTACAAAGTACAAAGAAGAAGAACTATGATAAACATTCTGAATGTATTTCATCCATCCATTCATTCATTCTCAAAATAATCTTACTTCTCTCATCGTATGAAATATAACTTACTTCACCGATTATTATTATTATTTTTTTTTTTTTTGTGATTACTTATAGAGTATATTGTGAATACATTGAGAACAGGAGGTGAACAAAAGTTTTAGCAACTGTTATGTAAAAGAAAAGGGGTAGGATTAAATAAGCTCTGCTTCTTCCTACTCCTTTTCCAACATGTTAAAAAGAGAAACTGTACAATTGTGATGTATCATGTTGTATGCTTGCATGTTCGAAATAAAGTCAAACTCAACTCAAATCATAACAACAACATGAAATACTTTTGTATGTGTGCACACACTCCCTGCGCGTACGTGTTGAGGAGATTGACGTAAACACCAATCATTTTATACGGGCAGGTAAAAAAATGTATAACATAAACTTTGCAATTGTGAAAAACATAGACAATTGTCAAATATATGTGTTCTGTTAAGCCAGTAACAGTAACATAAGCAAGGAGGTGGTTTTCTTGTTGTATTTTTTGTTTTGAGGAAGTTGCAAACAGCCCCTTTAAGTATTATCTATACCTTTGTTTCAGAAGATTTGTATGTTTATGAATGCTTGTTATTATTGTGTTACTTTATCTAGGGGCACTTTTCTAAGAAAATAAATAATTTTAGAACAAACAAATTTTAGAAGAAAAAAAATACTCGCCGCACCAGACTATAAGCCTGTACGAAATATTTTGGAAATGTTTATTTACATACCTTAATTGCTTCCCTAGCTGCGGAAGCTAGCTCTCTAATCAGCTAAATAGACTCCATGGTGACGTTTTGGTGAATTTACGAAACTGAAAAAATACAAAAAGAATGCCGCTGTATGTTGGTAATACTAACACAGACACTTGTAAACATGTTTGCATATTCGCTAATGCTAACCACGCTAGCTGGATTACATCACGATAGCATGTACAAATATGCATAAAAAACACTCCCACAGACATCACACATGGGATGATTTAGTCAGTATGAAATGGTTTAGTTATATTGTAAAACTTACAACCTTTGCATGGAGTGACAAATGAAGAATCCTTTTGAGCAGAAACTCTATAGACGCTATAGAATAGTAGACGAAACGAGATATACTTCCGGTTCAAGGCACAAAACAGAAAGTAGATTTTCAACCCGCAGCACCTGCAGTGAGCAAACTCACTCAAAAGATGGCGCCATAGCCCAAACAGTAGAACACCTTTTTCAGTGTCTTTGTCAGTGTAATATGGAAATTGTTTGTTGAATACAAAACATTGGAGTTATTAGTGAAAAAAAATCCATATATTAGCCGCACCGTTTTATAAGCCGCAGGGTTCAAAGCGTATGAAAAAAGTAACGACTTATAGTCTGGAAAATAAGGAATGTATATAATTCAACACAAAACTACAATTACAAAAAAACAACTTCAAGATAGATACAAAATAAACGGACTAGTCTATAGTACCTTCATTGGAAACCACTTATGTCAACAATCAGTCTACGCTGGCCGACTAACAAATCCCTTGTCCACTGTGTTCTTAATACTAAAAAGTCCCTGCTGAAAGGGGTCGTATTATGCAAAACCCACTTTTCTTACCTGCTGCCACCTGTTTTTGATCCCTATAAGGACCAAAAAGTTAATACATCGATATTGCCTTGTTCCAGATGAGCTGTTTGGAGTTTTTGATGATTGTAAGGTAATCTGCCATTGTGTCGATATCTCAATAGAAGGTAGAGGTTTTCCGCAAGACGCCATTTCTATATTATGGGACATGTTTGTAATGCAAACCAAAATATGTCCGTGGTGAGACTAATAAGGTAAAATGCTCAGTTATTGGTTGTATTAACCAGCACAGATCAATACACAAACTTCCAGCCTCATCTAAAGAAGTGCCTTGTTAACTTTTGTGTTTCGTGACACTGTATCTACATGTAATCTCAGATGCGGGCAGTGAGATTTGCAGCTGGACATGGAGGCACAGAAAATACTTGCCAACCCTCCCGATTTTCCCGGGGGACTCCCGAATTTCAGTGCCCCTCCCGAAAATCTCCCGGGGCAACCATTCTCCCGAATTTCTCACAATTTCCACCTGGACAACAATATTGGGGGCGTGCCTTAAAGGCACTGCCTTTAGCGTCCTCTCTCACCTGAAACCTTCACCCCTTAACAGCCGCATGCTGTCCAGGTGTCCGCTTTTCCTCCATATAAACAGCTTGCCAGCTCAGTCACATTACAATGTAGCGATGGACGGGTTTAACAATGGTCTTTACTCGAAGATGTCAAGAAATGCTGACACGTATGATATTTTAACTGGTGTAATGATAACGTTTATGTCAAGCACACACACGCACACAAGTGAATGCAAAGCATACTTGCTCTACAGCCATACATGTCACCGTATAAACAACTTTAACACTGTTACTAATATGCGCCACACTGTGAACCCACACCCACCCACAAGAATGACAAACACATTTCGGGAGAACATCCGCACCGTAACACAACATAAACACAACAGAACAAATGCCCAGAATCCCTTGCAGCACTAACTTTTCCGGGACGCTACAATAACATCTACGGCTTTTGGAGCTCAGTGGACAACTGCACACACAACAAGAAGGAGACCAAGCAGAAGAACGAAGAGACATGGACGACGAGTAAAATCTATAATCTATAGTCAGTCTACCCCAGGGCAGCTGTGGCTACGAAAGTAGCTTACCACCACCAGGTGTGAATGAATGATGGGTTTTTAACATGTAAAGCGACTTTGGGTACTTAGAAAAGCGCTATATAAATCCCAGGTATTATTATTATTATTATTATTAAAAATAAGAAATACTCTTGCAAGTTCCAAAATGATTGGAAAAAGAATTTAATTTCATCCAGGACAGCTCGAAGGGGAAGGGGTATGCTGCCTGCACCTCAACCACTGGTCCTGGAATGGCGCCAGACCTTCCAGCGAGATCAATTAAAAAACCTTGGGGCAAGACAGCATTTTTGCAAATGATTCCTAAAAAATTTCAAACACCGTCAAATTGATTATCCTTGACCAGTTTTTTTGCAATAGGTCAGCTACTGTTGTATGGACAGAGCAATTTCTTTCCCCGAATTTTGTAACTCTGACAAAATAAATAGACAATAAAAAATGTCTACTGCAGAGGATGCAAGTTCTCCAAAATATACACAATAAGAGTAATAGTGATGTGAAAAGTCCTTTCTGAAAATGTGACGCCCCTAACATTGTACCGTATTTTTCGGACTATAAGTCGCAGTTTTTTTCATAGTTTGGCCGGGGGTGCGACTTATACTCAGGAGTGACTTATGTGTGAAATTATTAACACATTACCGTAAAATATCAAATAATATTATTTAGCTCATTCACGTAAGAGACTAGACGTATAAGATTTCATCGGATTTAGCGATTAGGAGTGACAGATTGTTTGGTAAACGTATAGCATGTTCTATATGTTATAGTTATTGAATGACTCTTACCATAATATGTTACGTTAACATACCAGGCACGTTCTCAGTTGGTTATTTATGCGTCATATAACATACACTTATTCAGTCTGTTGTTCACTATTCTTTATTTATTTTAAATTGCCTTTCAAATGTCTATTCTTGGTGTTGGGTTTTATCAAATAAATTTCCCCAAAAAATGCGACTTATACTCCAGTGCGACTCATATGTTTTTTTCCTTATTTATTATGCATTTTCAGCCGGTGCGACTTATTCTCCGGAGCGACTTATAATCCGAAAAATACGGTAGTTAAAAAGTAATGTACCTGAATACATTTCTATTCTAGTCAATGTGTCACTTTCTACAGCCTGTGGATGCGCTTCATCGCACAAGCTAATCTCTGCCAGTCCACAGCTTTCCAGTCACATTTTCTGCGGTAAATTTTGAAAATAAAATACTGCATGTTTTTGGGTGGATCTTATTTTACACCTGGTTACAGACCTGAAGTCATCCTGCCAATTATTTTCAGACTTAATTTCACCCCATGGAGTCGATGGATGATAAGCTGTTTCTGGAGGTCCAAAATCACAGAATCATGTTTCTGGCGTAGCACAGCTATTTTGTGGACCTGTGCGGGAGAAGCAGTGGAGTGATTAGCGGGAGTTGAATGAGAAGTGTGTGTGGTAACTTGCCAGGAGTGTTGTTGCTGCTGTTTGCTACAAATACAACAATAAAGTAGTCGTTCTGCAAGACAAAGTTTTTGCCGCACAAGTCAAGTCAGTGCGGTCACTGACGCCGCAGGTGGGTATTGACGGACAAACGAAGCACGAAGACATTACGCATCTTTTGTAAATATGGGGTTAATTAAGTAACATTTTCGGTTACTCTACTTGACTCTGGATAAGAGTATAAAATGTCATTTGAAAACAGAAGAATCTGACTAAACACATGCAGAAATGGAGGAAAATTATGTCAACAAACCGATGTACTGTAGGTTCAAAAATCCTTTATTATCACTAGTTCTCCTTCTGTCTCTGACAAAAGTAACTTGTAAATGTGGAAGCAATGGCTAATTTCCCTTTTCGATTTCAGTTATGTCGATGTCAGTCAGTCAGTCCAAGATGCGTTGACATAAACGGGTTTCACTGTAGTCCACCTAATAATATATGGTTTTGCCAATGGAAAAGCAACATACAGGGAATATCGAGTACAGCCCTGTCAAGCCGAGTAAGTACCGTGCAGTGGAAAAGAGGCATATGAATCACCACCTGCTGCACACAATATAGTGGTTATGATGGTACAGTATCTTGTCTGGCCTGGTTACCATGAAGAATCTGCAGTTAGTTGGTGGGAGAGAACATAAAGCTACCTCACTTTGACTGCTACCACTCAACACTGCTCTTGATAAGCCATGGAGAATTAAATTTAACTGAAATGACCTGTCTCTGCCATACAGTATGTAGTAGAAAGTAGGAACATATTCAGAGGGGTTCTTATGTTCAGAATTTTAATTGATGATCTGACATCTATCTGTGGCTTAAATTCACTAGATTTAATCAAAGTAAGATATACACTACTTCACGTTCAGAATTAGTAATGTTATCTTCAAAACCAGTACCTTTGCTCTGCCCCTGCTCTCTGCACTTAAGATACAGTTGTTGATCGAAGACTATGAGCTCCTCCCGGAATCCTTTACTTTCAAAATGCTTCTCTAAATGTCTGCTTCAGTATTCAAACATGTCTCTTTAAACTGCCAACAAATGATACAGGGATAATGCAATTCTTAACTCCTAATCAAACACGGTCTGATGGATATGGGTCTATTAAACTTAGATAATAATAATACAAACGTACTTATATCAACAGATTTGTGTCCTTCCAATTTTTTTTTTTGACAAAAAAAACCATGAGAACATCTAAGAAGGATCCCTCAAAATGCCTGATTGGGATTCTTTATTTGGGCAATTGATTACTTAAAAAAATTATACGCAGGCAAACTGACCACGGTAGTTTGTTATGCGCAAAGTTTTGCCATAGACTACAATAACCAAGACCGTGTACAAAAACCGGGCAAACTTTTGGAGAACATTTTTATTTCCAAAACAGAATCATAATAATAATGGGTTATAAGATAAATTAAGGTACTGTTATACTTTTAATTTAGACGCTGGAATAGGCTCCAGCTCCCCCGCATCCATGAAAGGGACAAGCGGCAGAAAATATGGAAAGACATCAATACCATGAGCAAGAACAATTTGTGTAATTTCCCTAGAGTGACTTCCTTGGGAATGTTTGATGTGACTTGATTGCAGTCTCCTGCTACTTGTACACAAAAGCGCCAGGAAGAACACAGAAGCACCTTGACAGTGTGCAACACAATATGAATTTACAAGTGTGTGCTGGTGTGTAAGCGTTCCCATATGTGTACCTTTTTCACCTTTATGTCTCTTCTCTTTAGGGTGATGACTGCTCAATCAGCTGTCCTACAGGCCTGTATGGAATCAACTGCACGTCGTCATGTTCCTGTCACAATGAGATTTCGTGCTCACATATTGACGGCTCCTGCATGTGCAGAGAAGGTGCTGTTCCTCTCTGTGACTTTGTATTTGGTTGTTTCTCTCATTGCCTCGTTACATTCCAAGGATATCTAGCAAGGTTTTTACTTTATTTTTGTTATTTTACAGACACAACAGGAATGTGGGACATTGAAAACTGTATAGTTTCAGAACTGCATCGACACAACATACCGTATTTTTCGGATTATAAATCGCAGTTTTTTTCATTGTTTGTTTGTTGTACATTCTTGGGTAGCAGGTTATAGTTTGCTTTGTACATCATTTTAGCTGTTTGCAAATGCACCAAATCATTAGGTTTTAGTCATTTAAATTCCATAAATAAAGGGTTTGTATGTTCTCTATATTCAACATTATGTATTATCCTAACTGATCATTTTTATAACACCATTAGTGAATGAAGCACACATTTGTAGCTGTTTCCCCATATTTCTACACAATAAGTCAGATATGGTAACACTACCGAGCAGTAGAGAATATGGAGTAGTTTTTGGTCCAGAACATATTTTTTTTAATTCATTATTGACGTGTTTCTTGCTACTTTATGTTATATATCTTTTACATGAGATTTCCAGTTCATTTTATCATCTATTATTACACCAAAAATGTGTTTTCTTTTACCCTTTCAATATCTACTCCATCTATTTGTATTTGTGTTTGACTTTTCCATCAACTGTTACCGAATAGCATTTTTTTAACTTTTACTGAGATTCAAAGATAGTCTGTGTAACAGGTGAGGTTGCTGGGTTCGCTGTGAAGCGGAAGAATCAGGCTGGGTAGCAGGATTTTGAGTTTGTTTTATTTTCTCTTTTCGTTTCTGTTTGTCTGGTCTCTCTCTCTCTCTCTCTCTCTCTCTCTCTCTCTCTCTCTCTCTCTCTCCTTCTCACGTTCCGTCTCTCTCTGGCTCTCCGGGCTTCTCTGCCTCCCCGGGCTCCTCACGCTGCTTTAAATAGAGAGACAGGTGATTAGACAACCTGTTCCAGCTGGGTTATCCACTCACCTGCAGCTGCTTCGTAGCCGGCTCCTGCACACGCCCTGCCCGCACGAGCGCGTGGACCACGCCCCCTCCACAGTCTGTTTTTGTCAAACCATCATTTTAATTTCTTCATTTATTTTTGTTATTATTTGGATTAACTTCTGTGTGTTCTTTCCTGAACAAAACACAGTTGTATCTTCTGCAAATAATACTAACTTTTGTCATGATCCGTGGTCCGGATCATGTTTTGTTTAGTTGTATTCTGTTAGTTTTGGACTTCCTTAGTTGTTTTTGTGCACTTCAGGGGTTTGTTTTGGTTACCATGGGGACGAATTGGTTTCACCTGCCTCTGATTAGTGTTCGGCACGTTCACCTGCTGTTAAACACTAATCAGAGAGCTATTTATTCACGTTGCCCGTCACACTCTGTCTGGCCTCCTTGTTTGCGGTAAGCAAGTGTTATGTTGGTTTTGTTTCATGTCCTAGTTCTGTGCCAAGTGTTAGCCTTAGCTTCCCGTGCATTCGGCACGCTTTTCTTTTGCTTGTTTTCTGTTTGCCTATGATTTATGCAAATAAATCATCTCTTACCTTCACGTTTTTGTCCGGAGTGTCCGTGTTGCACTGGAGGAACGATCCCGCACAAATATGCGACCCCCACATGACATAAGGAGGCCAGCCAACAGTTCCTTCGCCACGGACTTTGACGAGATGGGGACGCGTCAGCGAGGACGGAAGTCGCTTCGCTACCCGGACGCGCCGCTCCCTCAGACTCCTCCTCCGGCACACAGCACGCCTCAAGCAGCCCGCTCTTCGCCGCCATTGTTTGGTAATCCCATCACACATTTCGCTAAGCAATTCACCGATTGGGCTGTCAGTCAGCTGGAGACCTGCGCGGATGATGTCACCCCGCCCACTGTGGATGACGTCAGAGACGAATTATTTTTTAAAAATTCTTCTAACTCTTTCTGTCAGCCGCCTCCAAAGGACTTCATTCCTAAAATAAAACATTATCAGGACATTCTGTTGAAATTTAGATGTCAGCCACAGTCTCCTTCTGAGTGCCAAGCTCCGCCCCCTAGGACTCTAGCCCCGCCCACGTCAGTGACTTTTTCCTCTCATCCTCCCAAAAGACCTCAGGTGGGGGATGGGAAAAGACATTTTGGACAATTTAGAGGGGAGGATTTTGCCCCCCTCCTGACTTCCCGCCACCCACCCTTAGAGAGCCGTCTGGTATCCGCCCCTTGAGGGAGGGGCTGGGGCCGGGAGCTGTGCTGGTGGGGCTGCTCGGCTGCGCCCAGCCAGTTAGCAACCTCCATCCCGGCCGCCACCACCAGTCTTTCGGCCTGCCAAGCCGCAACCTCCAGCCCGTCCTCCACCACCAGTCCGTCGGCATGCGAAGCCGCAACCCCCAGCTAGACCACATCCGCCATGCTCATGGCTAACCTCTGCCCGGGTGGGCCTGCGGACACCACCATCTTGTCCGGTGGGCCTGCAGACGCCACCATCTTGTCCGGTGGGCCTGCAGATGCCACCATCTTGTCCGGTGGGCCTGCAGACGCCACCATCTCCAGTACCTGTACCTGCACCCCGGCTGGCACCAATACCTGCACCCCGGCTGGCACCAGTACCTGCACCCCGGCTGGCACCAGTACCTCCACCCCGGCTGGCACCTGTACCTGCTCCTCGGCTGGCACCTGTACCTGCTCCTCGGCTGGCACCCGTACCTGCTCCTCGGCTGGCACCCGTACCTGCTCCTCGGCTGGCACCCGTACCTGCTCCTCGGCTGGCACCCGTACCTGCTCCTCGGCTGGCACCCGCACCTGCTCCTCGCCAGACGCCTGCACCTGCTCCTCGCCAGACGCCTGCACCTGCTCCTCGCCAGACGCCTGCACCTGCTCCTCGCCAGACGCCTGCACCTGCTCCTCGCCAGACACCGGTACCTGCTCCTCGCCAGACAACGGTACCTGCTCCCACGCCTGACTCGCCGCCGGTACCTGCTACCACGCCTGACTCGCCCACTGCGGCGTCCAAGCCTGCCAGGACGGCGCCGACGCGCCCACCTCCCCGTCGACCACGGATGTGGCCGCTCCCTGGTCGTCCGCCTCGCCGAGTGCGCCCACCTCCCCGTCGGCCACGAATGTGGCCATTCCCTCGTCGCCCGCCTCGTCTGCTGCAGCGGCGTTCCACTCGCCGCCGCCACTTGACTTTGCCTCGGTGGATTTGGGGACACTTGGCCTGGCGACCCACCTCGAAGTCCTCCCTCCGCCCGCCCGTGACTTTTGACCCTGCTAGTGTTTTGTTCTTGTTTTTTTTGGACATCTAGAATCTGTCCTTAAGGGGGAGGCTCTGTCATGATCCGTGGTCCGGATCATGTTTTGTTTAGTTATATTCTGTTAGTTTTGGACTTCCTTAGTTGTTTTTGTGCACTTCAGGGGTTTGTTTTGGTTACCATGGGGACGAATTGGTTTCACCTGCCTCTGATTAGTGTTCGGCACGTTCACCTGCTGTTAAACACTAATCAGAGAGCTATTTATTCACGTTGCCCGCCACACTCTGTCTGGCCTCCTTGTTTGCGGTAAGCAAGTGTTATGTTGGTTTTGTTTCATGTCCTAGTTCTGTGCTAAGTGTTAGCCTTAGCTTCCCGTGCATTCGGCACGCTTTTCTTTTGCTTGTTTTCTGTTTGCCTATGATTTATGTAAATAAATCATCTCTTACCTTCACGTTTTTGTCCGGAGTGTCCGTGTTGCACTGGAGGAACGATCCCGCACAAATATGCGACCCCCACATGACAACTTTAAGTCCTTTGTAACTTTATAAATGTTGTTTATGTAAAGATTGAACAATTTTGGTCCAAGTATTGATCCCTGAGGTACGCCACAAGATATTTTCAGCTCTGTAGAATTGTGTTCGCCTATCTTCACGTATTGCTTCCTGTTGGTTAAGTAGCTTCTTACCTATACTGTTCTAATTAGTTTATTAAGATACTGTGATTAATTGTGTCAAATGCTTTTGTTAAATCCATAAACACTGCAGCAGCACATTTTTTTATTGCATTGGTGATATCTTCCGTTGTTTCAATTAAAGTCATTGATGTTGAGATGTTGGCTCTGTATCCGTATTGGTTGTCTGTGAGTGTTTTGTTTTTATTGATGAATTTGCCCAACCTTGTTGTTAAACAATTTTTCTATAAATTATAAAATTGTGAAAGTAGAGAAACAGGTCTGTAGTTTGTAAACTGGTGGTTGTCTCCAGTCTTATAAATTGGTACGACTATTTTCATTTTGTCTGGGAATTTGTCTGTTTGAAATGATAGGTTGCTCATATATGTTAAAGTTTCTGAAATCTCTTCAATAACTGTTTTTACTGTTTCCATATCAATTCTGTTACAATCAGTTGAGGTCTTGGATTTACATTTTTTCACAATATTGATTATTTCCTCTTTTGTCACACCTTCGAGGAACATCGAGTGGAGATTTCTGTCTGTAGTGTCATCCAAATCCTCAACTGACTCGGGATATGGAATCTTTTCCTCCAGAATTGGACCAATGTTCACAAAGTACTTTTTGAAGCTTCCAACTACTTAATTCATATATTCATTTTTTTACATTTCTATCTGAGAAGTACAAACCCCGTTTCCATATGAGTTGGGAAATTGTGTTAGATGTAAATATAAACGGAATACAATGATTTGCAAATCATTTTCAACCCATATTCAGTTGAATGCACTACAAAGACAAGATATTTGATGTTCAAACTCATAAACTTTATTTTTTTTTTGCAAATAATAATTAACTTAGAATTTCATGGCTGCAACATGTGCCAAAGTAGTTGGGAAAGGGCATGTTCACCACTGTGTTACATGGCCTTTCCTTTAAACAACACCCAGTAAACGTTTGGGAACTGAGGAGACACATTTTTTAAGCTTCTCAGGTGGAATTCTTTCCCATTCTTGCTTGATGTACAGCTTAAGTTGTTCAACAGTCCGGGGGTCTCCATTGTGGTATTTTAGGCTTCATAATGCGCCACACATTTTCAATGGGAGACAGGTCTGGACTACAGGCAGGCCAGTCTAGTACCCGCACTCTTTTACTATGAAGCCACCTTGATGTAACACGTGGCTTGGCATTGTCTTGCTGAAATAAGCAGGGGCGTCCATGGTAACGTTGCTTGGATGGCAACATATGTTGCTCCAAAACCTGTATGTACCTTTCAGCATTAATGGCGCCTTCACAAATGTGTAAGTTACCCATGTCTTGGGCACTAATACACCCCCATACCATCACACATGCTGGCTTTTCAACTTTGCACCTATAACAATCCGGATGGTTCTTTTTCTCTTTGGTCTGGAGGACACGACGTCCACAGTTTCCAGAAACAATTTCAAATTTGGACTCGTCAGACCACAGAACACTTTTCCACTTTGTATCAGTCCATCTTAGATGAGCTCAAGCCCAGCGAAGCCGACGGTGTTTATGGATGTTGATAAACGGTTTTTGCCTTGCATAGGAGAGTTTTAACTTGCACTTACAGATGTAGCGACCAACTGTAGTTACTGACAGTTGGTTTCTGAAGTGTTCCTGAGCCCATGTGGTGATATTCTTTACACACTGATGTCGCTTGTTGATGCAGTACAGCCTGAGGGATCGAAGGTCACAGGCTTAGCTGCTTACGTGCAGTGATTTCTCCAGATTCTCTGAACCCTTTGATGATATTAATATTGATATAAGATTACGGTTGGTACAAAATGCGGCTGCTAGACCTTTGACAAAAACAAGAAAGTTTGATCATATTACGCCAATACTGGCTCACTTGCACTGGCTTCCTGTGCACCTAAGATGCGACTTTAAGGTTTTACTACTTACGTATAAAATACTACACGGTCAAGCTCCTGCCTATCTTGCCGATTGTATTGTACCATATGTCCCAGCAAGAAATCTGCGTTCAAAGAACTCCGGCTTATTAGTGATTCCCAGAGCCCAAAAAAAGTCTGCGGGCTATAGAGCGTTTTCTATTCGGACTCCAATACTATGGAATGCCCTCCCGGTAAAAGTTAGAGATGCTACCTCAGTAGAAGCATTTAAGTCTCATCTTAAAACTCATTTGTATACTCTAGCCTTTAACTAGACTCCCTTTTTAGACCAGTTGATCTGCCGTTTCTTTTCTTTTCTTTTCTACTCTGCTCCGCTAGCCTGTGCATCGGATGGGGACATCTCTACGCTGCTGACCCGTCTCCGCTCGGGATGGTTCCTGCTGGCCCCACTATGGACTGGACTTTCGCTGATGTGTTGGACTTTCACAATATTATGTCAGACCCACTCGACATCTATTGCTTTCGGTCTCCCCTAGAGGGGTGGGTTACCCACATATGCGGTCCTCTCCAAGGTTTCTCATAGTCATTCACATTGACGTCCCACTGGGGTGAGTTTTCCTTGCCCGTATGTGGGCTCTGTACCGAGGATGTCGTTGTGGCTTGTACAGACCTTTGAGACACTTGTGATTTAGGGCTATATAAATAAACATTAATTGATTGATTGATTGATATTACGGACCGTAGATGGTGAAATCCCTAAATTCCTTGCAATAGCTTGTTGAGAAAGTTTTTTCTTAAACTGTTCAACAATTTGCTCACACATTTGTTGACAAAGTGGTGACCCTCGCCCCATCCTTGTTTGTGAATGACTGAGCATTTCATGGAATCTAACACCCACCTGTTCCCAATTTGCCTGTTCACCTGTGGGATGTTCCTAATAAGTGTTTGATGAGCATTCCTCAACTTTATCAGTATTTATTGCCACCTTTCCCAAATTTTTTGTCACGTGTTGCTGGCATCAAATTCTAAAGTTAATGATTATTTGCAAAAAAAAAAATGTTTATCAGTTTGAACATCAAATATGTTGTCTTTGTAGCATATTCAACTGAATATGGGTTGAAAATGATTTGCAAATCATTGTATTCCGTTTATATTTACATCTAACACAATTTCCCAACTCATATGGAAACGGGGTTTGTATTTAGGATAATCCGGTGGCCGCAACGCTAGTAGCAATAGCAAGCTGTACAGACTCGCATCTTCACGCTTTCCGTATAATCGCTTGGGTGGTACTTTTTAAAATGACTGAACACATTTGTTGTGTTGCCGGTGGTCTCACCTTGTAAATGGGCTTAATTTGCTCCACATTACTTTGGCGACCCGTGCCACCGACGTCGAGTTAGCTATTTTTCTCAAGCCTCATCTTCGGAGGATAATTCACAGTTTACACTTAATTTGCTTCCCACAACTGTGTGTTTAGTTCCAAGTTTGCTTATTTTGTTAACTTCTTCAACTACATACAAGTGTAGTGTGAAAAGGTCGAGTCTGATCGGCTGTTGTCAGAGAGATTTCTGCCACGTTTGATCAAGTTAATAGGCTGACAGCTGATCACCGTAATTGACCTGAAACTTATCACTATCATCAATCAATCAATCATATTATCACCCAGCCCTAATTTGCATAGTTCGATTCAATTTTTTCTAGAATGTCACCCACATCCTGCCACACTTTGCATTGTTGAGGTGGTTGCATTGCATTACATCACATGCAAAAATGACATTAATTAATGACTACAAACAATTTACATGACTTTATAATGCATACACTCAAACTTATCAACCTCTAATTCAAAACTAGATTTAGTTTATAGTTAACTCATCATGACAGAAAAATGTAATCACTCAATGCAACAAAAATTACAAACGGTCAATATCTACTGAAATTGTCAGTCTGTTGAACATTTGTACATTTTGCAAATTAATTAGAAATGTTAATGGCATTCATTGTCATGTTATGAGGTATTAATGTCATTAAGGCTAAATGATATGTTCAAAACATTTAATGGGAATGAAAGGGAAATTCAGTTCACTAATTATTTTGATATAATAATGGTAATAAATTGTTTTCAACTAAATTAGACAAAAAATACTTTTATTCTGAGCATCTGACATGTGTCTATGGAGCGCCAAACCAACATTAACCAATTAAATGGCGGCTTTTGGTCACCTTCCAAAAACCTGGCATTCTTCATCTCTCCATTTAATTAATACCTTTAAATTGGAATAGCTATTTTTGCATGTCCTCCTGTTTTACAAACCATCATTGGTCAAGACAAATCTAATGAAGAAACATCTTTTTTAAAAGCTCACAAACCAAACAAGTTAACTAATGGTCAGTCTGTGTCTGTGTCCAGGTTGGCAGGGGGTGGACTGCTCAATTCCGTGCTCCAGCGGAAACTGGGGTTTGAACTGCAATCAGACATGTCCGTGTGCTAATGGAGCAGCCTGTGACCCTGTCAATGGAACCTGCTCCTGCTCTCCTGGCTGGAGAGATGATTTTTGTGACATACCGTGTCATGTTAGTTCTCTATTTTTCTCTCTAAAATGAAACTATTGCTTTGTTTGTTTATATAAACCCTGGATTGACTGGAGACGAGTACAGGGTGTACCCTACCTTTTGTTTGAAGTCGACTGGCATAGGCTCTAGCTCACCCAAGACCTCAATGGGGACAAGTGGTAGACCAAATCAGAATCCTACGATCGGACCTTGCCTTGATCTGTCGTGGTGAAGAAGGAGCTGAACTGGAAGGCAAAACTCTCAATTTACCGCTTGATCTATGTTCCCATCCTCACCAATGGTTTTTAGCTTTGGGTTGTGACCAAAAGGCCAAGATCACGGGTACAAGCAGCCGAAATGAGTTTCCTCCGTCGGGTGGCGGGGCTCTCCCTTAGAGATAGAGTGAAAAACGTTGTCATTCGGGGGGAGCTCAAAGTAAAGTTGTTGCTCCTCCACATCGAGAGGAGCCAGATGAGGTGGTTTGGACATCTGGTCAGGATGCCTCCCTAGGACATTAGGGCACGTCCGACTGGTAGAAGGCCACGGAGAAGACCCAGGACACGTTAAGGAGACTAAGGCATGGGAACGCCTCGGGATCTCCCGGGAGGAGCTGAACGAAGTGGCTGGGGAGAGGGAAGTCTAGGGTTCTCTGCTTGGGCTGCTGCCCCCGTGACCCGACTTCATATAAGCGGAAGAATATATATATATATATATATATATATATATATATATATATATATATATATATATATATATATATATATATATATATATATATATATATATATATATTTGTGTGTGTGTGTTTGTGGTTTTTTTTATTTTGTTTTTTGTTGTTGTCGTCTTTTGCCCCTCTTGTCCCCACAATTTCTCTCTCTGGTCCAGCTGCATCAAACACTAAATACATCTATATATTTAATAAAGGTCAAATACAAATAAGGCAACAAGAGAAATATCCTACACTTCTGTTTTGTAAAGTAAATTTGTACAGCTAATATGAGCATTAATGCTCATATTAGCTGTGAATACCTGCAAAATTAACAAAAAAGCATCAAAAACATAATATATAACTCTTAGGTGTACACTTACAAAATTAGTTAAAAGGCTGGCATGATAACATTAGCATGTTAACACGCTAATAGTTAGAAGAGGAAGGAAGGATCAAGTTAAACTGATGAAAAATGGGGGCAGCATGGTAAAACAGGGGTTAGTACGTGTGCCTCACAATACGAAGGTCCTGGGTTCGATCCCCGGGCTTGGGGTCTTTCTGTGTGGAGTTTGTATGTTCTTCCCGTGACTGCGTGGGTTCCCTCCGGGCACTCCGGCTTCCTCCTACCTCCAAAGACATGCACCTGGGGATAGGCTGATTGGCAACACTACATTGTCCCTAGTGTGTGAGTGTGAATGTTGTCTGTCTATCTGTGTTGGCCCTTCGATGAGGTGGCGACTCGTCCAGGGTGTACCCCACCTTTCGCCCGAATGGAACTGGGATTTTGCACAAGTGATTGATTTTGTTAATATCTGCTATCTTCACAGCTATCTTGACCGCGACCCCAAGCGGTAGAAAATGGATGGTTGGATGGATGGATGGATGATGAAAAATGATATCGAATTGCATATTTGTAATTGACAAAATTTGTTTTCCTCCTTACAGGAGGGATCCTATGGCTTGGACTGCAACGAGAGATGTGATTGTGCCAATGCTGATGGCTGTGATCCAGTTACCGGCTTCTGTCGCTGTGTTGCAGGTTGGACAGGTAAGTGACGCTGCCATCACAATTGTTACTATTATTACTGTTATTATAAGTCAGGGGTGCTAAAACTTGTTCTAGCAAGAGCCGCTTGCAGAAAGATTGAAGAGTGCCGGGGCCACTTTGATACATTTTCTGCATTATTATTGTTCCCATAATTTGGAAAAAGCGTCATCCACAGTCTCCTCTCACAGAACAAATTTTATCTTCTTTTTTTTTTACTGCAAAAACCCTACACATTTTATGATTTTTTTTAGTATGTGGCCCTCAGGTAAAAAAAATTTGACCATGAGCTCTCGTAAGTGATATATTGCTTGTACTTTCTGTACACTTGTATGACAACGTTAGATGTTAACAAACATTACACATTAGTTAATAAAAGTTTCATTGTGGAGAACGTTTGAGCCGGCACTTTAGAGGTTCTGCTGTATTTCTAGTAAGTAAGGAGGTCAAATAAGTGTTGTCGAATGTGCAAATGCTACCCTCTGTATGAGAACAAAAGAAAGAAAACCATGTTGCAGGCTCTCTAGTTCTCCATAACACATTTTGCATACTCGCATAATATAATCCATTGCCAAATTAAATCTTCAAGTATTTATACTGTACAAATAGATAATGCATATTTATTCAAGAGGATACTCATTAACTTATGTTATTTTCCGGATGTTGATATTGTGCTTCACTCTTTTTACACGAGTGATATTTTATGCAACATTTTTTGTTTTATGCAAATGCATCATTTTTTTTATTCTAATAAACTCGAGAAATAAAGGACATATTTGGAAATGATTTTTTTTTTCTTACTTTTGTAACACTATTGTGCTAATTGAATCAAAATAAAATGGGACGCAGTGCATTAGTAAATACTATGTCAATATAAATGAGATTTTGTTGACTCTTTTGCTTTAATCATTACTACAAGACCACATGAGGTGACATGGATCAAAACATTAGTGTTATTTATGTTAATTTGTATTCCTGCATGTTAAAAAAAAAAGCAATGCACAACAGTATAATAATATACTGTAGTGAAGTTGCCTTGTTCTGATCAGTATCTCGTCTATGCCCACAGTTTCCAATCTTTAACTGGGTTTTAACTGAACAACACAGTTTGCCTGCACTGTATGACTCGAATGCACTTTGTTAATTGACTTTTAATGGCCCCTCGACACCTTACTCTCAAATTCTCATGCATAATCTACGTCAAAGCAAGTTTCTAATGAGCAACCGATATGCCAAGCTACAGAGGGAAGATGAAGAAATACTCTATTTGCACACTCTTCCTGTCTTGTCCTTTCTTGTGTCCATGTGCA
Source organism: Entelurus aequoreus (assembly GCF_033978785.1). Classification (NCBI taxonomy): domain Eukaryota; kingdom Metazoa; phylum Chordata; class Actinopteri; order Syngnathiformes; family Syngnathidae; genus Entelurus; species Entelurus aequoreus. Next base: position 61,082,604 of record NC_084732.1, read on the forward strand.
TGTGTAAATATGAATTCAACTACTTTGATTCTCATGGGCACTGCAGGCTCCAAACTGTCCCATTTAGACGCTTTCTTAAAGGCCTACTGAAACCCACTACTACCGACCACGCAGTCTGATAGTTTATATATCAATGATGAAATCTTAACATTGCAACACATGCCAATACGGCCGGGTTAACTTATAAAGTGCAATTTTAAATTTCCCGCTAAACTTCCGGTTAAAAGCGCCTTTGGAGGATGACGTATGCGCGTGACGTAGCCAGTGAAACAGAGGCATTGCTCCCCATTGAAGCCAATACGAAATAGCTCTGTTTTCATCTCATTATTCCACAGTATTCTGGACATCTGTGTTGGTGAATCTGTTGCAATTTGTTCATTGCATTATGGAGAAAGAAGCTGAGCAAGCAAAGAAGAAAGTTGTCGCTGCGAAGCGGAGTATTTTGCGAGGGAAGTCAGCAACACAACACAGCCGGTGTTTCATTGTTTACATTCCCGAAAGATGCAGTCAAGATCAAAGAACTCGGACAACAGAGACTCTTACCAGGAGGACTTTGATTTGGATACAGACGCAGACGCGATACCGTGAGTACGCAGCTGCGCTTCCAAACATTTGATCGCTTGCCCGTACGTGCGTGTCACGTACGTGTCACGTACGTAACTTTGGTTAAATATATAAGCTTCGCTTCTCGGTCCGAATCGCTCTCACTTCTGGCGGCCATCATTGTAAACAATAGGGAACTTTGCAGAAATGTTCAATTGACAACGTCACGCTACTTCCGGTAGGGGCAAGCCTTTTTTTATCAGATACCAAAAGTTGCGTTCTTTATCGTCGTTGTTCTATACTAAATCCTTTTAGCAAAAATATGCCAATATCGCGAAATGATCAAGTATGACACAGAATAGATCTGTTATCCACGTTTGAATAAAAAAAAATTCATTTCAGTAGGCCTTTAAGACCCACCGATGTAAGACTGATGAAAGACAGAGACACTTCAGCAAATGATTAAAAGGCCAAAAAGCTTAGGACATGAGGAATTTGAATGGTCGTATATTTAAAACTGGCATAGTTTTCACATATGCAAATAATATTTGAAACTGTGGGGTAGAGGTGAATGTTACAACATTATTTCCTATCAATCTCATGGCAAGTAAATGCAGGTCTAGTACCTCAATACTCATGTTAACGGATGCCAGCTAGTGTGGCTGTGCAGTAGCATGTGTCTAACCATGAGGAGTCTGCGCTAGACACTGAGCAAAGAGCTTGGGGTTTTGGCTCATTGTCTTTAGCTAGCTCGCCTCTCAATCAGCAGATGCAGGGGCTGGACCAAATATTACACCCAGGGTGGTTTTTTCCCCTCCACAATGTAAATTCAATGTGGCGTTACTTAGTTATGAGGAACTACTGTAAATCCTTTCTGATTACAATCAATGCAAGTCATCAGAATAAAGTAATGCACCAACATATATTCTTGTCTTCAAAACAGAAGTGCATCTTTATGCATTTAACATGTTATTATTTTGTTTACACACCTTTAACTAAAAATTGTCTGTTTATATGTATGAGGTACAGTGGATCTCCTCGACTTGGTCATTTGAAAAGTAGCCCGCCTGCTAAAAAAAATGTGGGCACCCCTGGGTTACACCAACATTAATACTTGAATTGAAATTGATTTAGCATTTAGTTGTTTGCAACTGGACTGATGATTATCTTAGAAAATGTTTCACCTCCTTTCTGGGCGGGCTTAATCAGTTTATGCTCAAAGACTTGAAAAAGACGGCTCTCATCTGAGGGGACGGTATAGGAATAAACTTTTTAGAGTTTTAATCTCTTTTTTAATTCACCAGGAAAAGAAATCCCTCCGTGCAAAATAAAACTCATTTTTTTCTTCTGAGACTTTTCGGGGATCTAGCCATGACGCTGAATGCAAGTTCAGTGAGGCCTCATTCACACATTCACGGCCACGTAGACTGTTATGTCTGGGCGTAAATGAGGACTCAGATGCAGAGGAGTGACAATTGACTCAGACCTTTATTTAAATAATTCCTTGCTATCTCTAGGACAGAGTGATTAAAGAAAGTGGCTACAAAATCTATCTAAGATATATTCAAGCACCTATAGGGTATTAGCATAGGACATAAGGCAATAAACAGAAAATCACTCCATAAGGAGGAACAGGCAATAGCCAAAAAGTTCTATGAGTCGAATACACAAAAAAACCAACAATCTATAATAATCTACAAAAAGGAAATTCTCTCATGCTAAAAAGTTGAGACGCTATAAACAGAAAGTATGTATAAAGTATTTGAGAAGCCTGAAAACTAAAAGCGCTCCAGAAGGAGGGAAAAAAAAGGAAGACAAGGCACTATGAAAATTGATACAAAAAGACTTGACCCAAAAAACTTAGCAAAAGAAAATCACTCTCTCAGAGGGAACAAAGGAATCAATAAACAAAGCGAGACAATACTTATCAAACTTGGTTGATGGCTGTGAACAAGGCTGTGGACAAGGCTGGAGGTACGTAGCGAGACGATATACTCTGGCAACAAGACAGGGGAAGACGAGGACTATATACACATGAGGGAGGGTGACACAGGTGGGCACAATCAGGCAATCAGGAGAGACATCAGACCAGTGACACAGGAGGAAGAGCAAGTGGCCTGAAACGAGAGGAGGATTAGAATTTTCAAAATAAAACAGGAAATGTGCCAGACAACCCCAAAACAGGACTTCCCTCACCACGGTGTGACAGTAGACAGTCAGAAAGTGTTCAACAATTTTCAAAAATACACATTTTTCAACAAGAAAAAGGCTAAAGAGCCAATGTAGTTCTGGAACCACGGGTTTCCGAGCCCTGCCCTAAGATAGAGGCAACTACCAACCAAAAATGGTTTCAATCTTTTGAAGTGTGCAACAACTGTCATTAAGATTCGTGGAGTAAAACCAGCCAGCAATAGTTGTTTGGATGGAATAACTCTTGTTAGTTTGTGTCTGTGTAGGTAGGTTCTCAGTCATCCAGACCTGGTAATTCTCGAAGGTTGAAAGGAGACAAACTTCTTGTTTGTTGTTGACATTTCACCTTTAATCCAAAAAGCGTATTGTTATGTAATTGATCTTCAAGTTATTTCTTACCAATTCTACATCAGTTTATTAGGATTGTTTGGGAAAAACTTTTACTTATTTTGGTACATGTGTTTAAGTTCCAGAACGACTGAATTGAGCTTCTTTCTCTAAAATGATCTTCTGAAAATCACACGAAGAGAGAATCCAATTCAGAAATAAGTAAAGGAGAATTTTGCATTTCATTGTTCATTCTAACACTTCACTATCATAATCTGCTTTAACATATTTTAGCTATTCCTATATCAATTTCTATTTCAGCTATACCACTAGTTTCACTGGTTCCCTGGTATTACAGTCGTATTACAGTCTAACCAGAGTTGACCAACTCATCAAAGCCCGGTCCACCGGGTTCTTATTACTACAATGTGCGGCCCAAAAATATGTGAGACATGAAAGGGTCATTTCAATTTAAAAAAAACAGTGTTTTAGCACTGTTTACTTCATCAATATAGCTAAGCAGCTTAAGAGACCCCTTAAAAGAAGGGACAGAAAGGTGGGAGGGGAAACAGGAAGGTAACTGTCGCTTACTTTTGAAAGCTTCGGCATAAGACCAAAGGTCTCTTCTTTCTTTGTAGACATCCTATTTCATCCATCTTTCCACAACTGCCACGTTTGGGTACTCAGTAAACCAGACCGCAGATATAACTTTTAGATAGGGCTTTTACTTGCATCCCTAGCTCCTTAACCATGCTTAGCTACCATATTGTTGTTTTGTTTTGAAGCTTTCTTTACACTAAACTAGGTTTGGATTTATAATTAAAGAAGAACCTTAACCTAACCCTGGGAGATGATGGACATTTTTTTTTGCACAGGCAAAAAATTTTAGCTTTTTTTTTAAATGATAGAGCACCTCACATTTCAATTAAAGTAAACAGAAATTACTATGTAGGAGACAGAATTAGGGGTTTGAGGAGCAGAGTGTGTGGGCGGGTCTTTTTGTGTCAGGAGTTGTAGGTCGCATGGGTATAAGTGGGTGTGTGCACAAGTCAGTGTGTGGATTGTTAGGTATTTAAAGAGAGCACATACACCTGTGAGTGAGGCTAGAGGGGATGATATTTTTAGGGTGCCACACTATTTGTTTACCGCTTTACTTTGCTATTATATTTAATCTTGTTTATCACTTCCAATTGTCATCGCATCTTGTAAAAAAACATTAAACCCACTTCAAATGCACTCAATAGTGAAAACGCATCAGTCAAGAGATGAAAGACCCTTTCTTATCCCTCCGGCGACCAGCAGGAAATGTGGCCGCAACAAAAATTAAACAAATACGGCTTTTAGAGGAACCCTCACACCAGTCACAGACAACAACGTACCGATCATCATGCAAGGACATACTGAAGCAAGGAGCCATACCTAAGTCAGAAAACACACCACATCACTTTTCACCTGGGAGCAGGTAGAACAAGCTGTCTTCTTTAATTTGGTAGATATTAGTAGTCCGTTGTGGCTCCATGCAGGAGAGGAGACTGTTAAAGTATGCTTAGTGCTTTGTGGTGATGTTAGCATAACGAGCTGCAGCTGACTTTGGCCTCTGTCAAAGTGCTTGGTGAACTGTGGATTAGATTTGTACTGCATATTAAATTTGAATGCACTGTGCTTGTTTGTACTTTGAATAAAACTTAATGAATTAGATTGCCCCGTTGTTGCAATTCAAACAAATTAAAAAGGGAAATAGAGACAGAATAGAAATTCAATTGGCAGTCGAAGCTTTGGAGAACAAGTTTGAACAGTATCAACAAAATCGCAAAACTGCCGTCATCCCACGAATAAAAGGTCCTGAGTATTCCTGAGTTCAATCCCGGGCTCGGGATCTTTCTGTGTGGAGTTTGCATGTTCTCCCCGTGACTGCGTGGGTTCCCTCCGGGTACTCCGGCTTCCTCCCACCTCCAAAGACATGCACCTGGGGATAGGTTGATTGGCAACACTAAATGGTCCCTAGTGTGTGAATGTGTGTGTGAATGTTGTCTGTCTATCTGTGTTGGCCCTGCAATGAGATGGCGACTTGTCCAGGGTATACCCCGCCTTCCGCCCGAATGCAACTGAGATAGGCTCCAGCACCCCCTGCAACCCCAAAAGGGACAAGCGGTAGAAAATGGATGGATGGATGGATGACATGAAAGTAAAATGTTCATGAAATTACGTCATTACTCCGCGACGTGGTCATGCTGTGTGAAGATGCTGCAGACTTGCACGTTGAATTAATGCCCATCGCCCCAAGGACGTGGAAAACCAACTGGGATGGTTTACAAGCAATAATGGACTACAGTGATGTATTCAAGGACCGAGTGGAAGTGTGGATAAAGGAACATGTACACCCATTAAACGTCAATCCAAACCAACAAGTATCAACTGAAATAACTAATACTCAAAATCCAAACCCATTAAAAAAATATTCAGGACTACCACCACGTGAAATACATAAAGCATCTTGCAGTCATTCAGAACATCCCCCTGCATCAGTTTTGTTCAATCCACAGAACCTACAAGAGGATGTTCAACCTCAAGACAGTGTTTCAAAAACAAGCAGCAGGAGAACACGCTCAAGTTATTCCTACAGTTCATCCCTTTATCTGACCACAGAAGAGCTGAGGCAAACTTTAACTGCACAATAACTATTGAAAGAAAAACATGGAGGAGTAAGAAAAAGTGTGCAAGAGGAAAGAAGAATTTGCATTGGACAGTGAAATGGCAGAACTCAGTGCTACAGTATCACCTCACAAAGCAGCATTGGTGGGTAATCCAAGGCCAAATCTCATTGAATGAGTTCATACATAGAAAAAAGACATCAAAATCAACATGTTATTGTCAACGTAACTGAATTTATTCCATCACAGCTGGTTGAACAAAACCCAAATATATTCCCGCAAACTGCCACCACACCACAACGCAGAACACCCAGGACACCAACTTTACTCAGCGCATCTTCCAAACCCTTGACAACATTCCTGCAGTGTGAAAATATTTTCATGGGAAATGTAGGTTTACAAAATGAGTGGAGATCATGAGAAAATAAACATCGCTCCTCATACAACAACAACAATGCCTCTCCGTCCTTCCAAAACATGAAATCCTGACATTTGATGGCAACCCGCTAAAATATCAAACCTTCATCAGAGCTTTTGAAAACGGAGTTGAATGGAACACACACAATAACTGACAGATTATATGATCCAGAACAATTTACACAAGGAACTGCAAAGGACCATGTTAGAAGTTTCCAACAGGGATACAAAAGAGCAAATACCTTGCTAAAAGAACATTATGAAAAGGAGCAGGGGTGGCAGCAGAATACATGGAAACAGTTCTGTCATGGCTATATATTACAGTTTTTTAATGTCGCTACATTCGACACATTTCCCAATACTTAGGTCACTTTTTCAAAACTCTTCACAGAGTTCTCCAAACCAACTTTCAGCTCGTCACATCAGTTCATTTCACTTTCAAAATACACTAAAACTACCAAATCACTTCATACATCTCTCAAATCAACTCATTCTTCCAGAACACTAACAAAGGTTGACAGACAACAAACACACTTTTTCACCCACAAAACAATGACCTAAAAAACACTTAACAACAGGTAGCATTTTACAATGTTTTCTTGTGTAAAACAAGGACATATGTTTATAATTCACAACAAGTATGTTACTGGAATGAATCAGACATGATGCAGAATGCTTCATTATATTTTATGTCTTTTATTTATTTATTTTTTTTTTGCACTGAGTAATTCCAAAATACAAGAATTTGTATACACACCATGCACTGATACAGATACAATAGTAATGCTATTCTACTAGTCTTCGCCATTTGGCCACTGGTTCTCATCCACATCACATCTTATGTCAACTAGGGCAATACACCTAGGAAAGAATCTTCTGATCCATTCCTGGCAATCTTCTGCTGATATGTCCAGGCATCCAGCATTCATTGTGTTCAGGAGGGACATTTGATCATGTGGATGGTGGAATTGTCCAATTGTTTTCATAGCATCTAATTTTATGTTTATGTTATGTTGTCCATTTAAAAAAAAAAAAAAGAACAGGCAAATTGTATTTAAAAAAAACTGTTAAAATAGCAGCAATGAAATAAAAAATAAAAAAACAGAACATAAAATCTGACTTCCTGAAAAACAAAAGAAGCATTTTGTGAAGATGATTAAAAAGCTGCCCACTGGTATTGATTAACTCTTGGCAGTTTTAGCACTCTGATAGACTCAATGTGTAGAATTGTATTTTTGATGAATTCTTAAAATGTCTGTTATTTAATAGATTGTATGTTTAATCTTACATATACCTCCGCATTGGTGCCTGTGTGTGTGTGTGTGTGTGTGTGTGTGTGTGTATGTGTGTGTGTGTGTGTGTGTGTGTGTGTGTGTGTGTGTGTGTGTGTGTGTGTGTGTGTGTGTGTGTGTGTGTGTGTGTGTGTGTGTGTGTGTGTGTGTGTGTGTGTGTGTGTGTTATTGTGCCCTTTTTTTACGGCATTGCAAATTGACACTGTTTTAAAAAGTACTCAAATTTACTTAGACAAAGTTTAGCTGGCTGACTTTGACTAAAATGATAGTTAAAATTATTTTTCACACAACTTTGTCTCACTCTTGTTAGCTAGCTAGCAAGGCGTAAGCTAACACTCTTACTGAGGCTGAGACCGCGTCCTCCCTCCAGATATCCAACATCAAGCCTCCACTTTAAATGCTGCCGTATCACAGATGTACTGCCATAAAAACAACGTCCGCTTTGCAAAATGAGTAAGTTTTTTAACAAAAATAAGATTACATTTTGTCACACTTTACATGTTATCACTGACAATGTTTTTTGCGAGTGGCAGTCTGACCCGCTTCCGCTCAAAAAAACACGAGTGATGACGTCACGACTATAGTCGACAAATACAATTGTCAGCGACAAATATAATTGTCAACATTTGTCGACAATGTCGACTAATCGTTGCAGCCCTAATGGACATACCCTCAAACATGCTGGACATTACAAATAGATTACCATACACCATGAGGGCCAAATGGAGGAGTCATGTCTGTGACCTGCACAGGGAACAAAGAGGAGAGCAATGCTTATCACACATTTTGTGGAGAAACAAGTAAAGATCCTTACTGACCGCGTGTTTGGAAACATATAGGACCCATCTACACCCAATAAAAATATTAACAAACCTAGGACACAGCCCTACTTGGGAAGGACACACACTGGAGGTGTGTGCACATGAGAGGATGGCGCATACTAGAGATGCGCGGATAGGCAATTATTTCATCCGCAACCGCATCACAAAAGTCGTCATCCACCCGCCATCCACCCGAACCAACATTTTATCAAAACCACACCCACCCGCCACCGGCCCGTTGTTATATATCTAATGTAGACGATGCAAGGCATTAGTGAGGTTAAAAGCTTTTGCCTGTTAAAGACAGGAGACTGATCCAATGCAGCAGAGACATTCAATGCATGCCAAGCATGAATATCTCTTGGCCACGCATTAGTGGCTAAGAGATATTCATGCGTGATAATATTATTTATCATTATTATAATATTATCGTCATTTCCATTAAGAAAGTGTTGACTATTGTTGCCAATGCCCTCCGATCAGAAGTGCGTTCCTCACACTTTGTGTGCGCAGTTGCAGCAAGCAGAACGATGCTTTTAAGAAGTTAAAAAAATGTTTTAGAACGACTAGGCCTATATTTTCGTTAGGTAAAAAAAATGTTCTGAATTTATTTCAATGAATATTAACTTGTTAACGTTATAATGCTCAAGTAGGGACGAGGGCCGGGTGCACAGTGAAGATTAACCTTTATTGATTGATCTGCAGCCATGACAAAATATCAGACAATCTCCATTGTCAACAACAGGCAGGAAAATAAAGATAAACACATAGCCTATGTTGTAGGCATAGGCATAGGCTCATACGTTATTAAGTTGAAATAAAAAAATAAATAAAAAATGTGCCTCATAAGCCTTAGGCTGTCAATGACGCGCACATACTTAAATTATACAATAACATATGTATGTCATCCCTATTTAAACAAAAATAAATTAAATAAATAATAATAATTGAATTATAATGAAAATAGACGGTCGCAACAAACAAAACAGGCTAAATAGCCTTACATTGTAGCCAATCGGACATGCGCTTCACTTGAAAGCGAGGCCAAATAATTAACACACAGTAGTATATCTCGAATAGAAAAAACCCACAATAAACAATGCAATTGCCTTAATTCCTTTGCATTGTAGTGCGCCCAAACAACACGTAACCATCAAAATTATTCAGCTGACCGAACTCAATATAGGTTAGACATGGGCTTATTTGGTATAGCCTAGGTAATGTAGACTAATTCGTTTAACATATCCAACCGTATGTCTACTTACTTTTTTTTTTGTTAGCACTATGCAGGTGTTGCACCTTTCCTGCTTCTTGCTCCCAGACCGTAGTCGAAGAGCGCAGGGGAGACACTTCTCCAGGGCCGATGTATGCTCGGGGCAACACCCTTCACTTTACCCGGCAGTGGGTCTCCACAGCGGACGACTTTAGAGTGAATGATGAGTCCGGCGATTAGTTGCAACTCTTGCTTTATTGATTGCTTGCACACAGCCAATCCAACACAAAACAAAACAAACTAGTCCCCGCCCACACTCATGCTACCGCTCCCTCTCTTCTCTCGCCCACACACTCACTGACGTCACTCACCTCACATGCTGTCACCTGTTAAAGGGCCACACACACACATACGCTACTCTCATAACACTGGAATAAAATGGCATCTACAGTGCCAGGATTCAGACGAGAGCGCCTGGCCTCTAAAATGCGCCCTGCTGCGCTGAAGGAGCGCTCACTTGCGGCACTTGTTGCTGGGACGCATAGATTCTCTTTATACATTTAACTATGTATATATATTTCCGAACTGGTTCAACCGCCACCCGCCTGAATCTATTTAAAATCAATTTTTTTCGTCATGCATCCGCCCGACCCGGACTCTGTGGTTGTGTCCACAAACCACGCATCTCTAGCGCTAACAGAGAGGATGGACTTCTTAAAGGAGAATTTTTTTTCTTTTTGGCTGTCTGTAAAGGACAAATCAGCAAGGAATGCCGTAAGAGTATCTTCTATTCAACGTGTGGCCTGAAGCATCCAACCATTATACACAAGAAAATGATAACTAATACTGATCAGAGCAAAAGGAAGATTGAAATGACGGTGGACAACACTTTGGTCTCAAGTGGCCTTACAGGGGCTGCAGAGCAAGACTGCAAGTTACCCATTGTGCCAGTCCGGATCATAGCAAAAGGCAATAGTAAAACCATCGTCACTTATGCGTTCCTGGACCAAAGCAGCACCGCAGTATTTTACAGCGAGGACTTTATGCATAAGCTTCACCTGACTGGCAGAAATACCATCATTTTGCTGAGGACAATGGGCCAAGAAATTGTTGCAAGCACTTACATTTTGCCAGAGCTGGAGGTTGCTGCCCTGGAAGGGAAGAACTTCATTGATTTGCCAATAACTTATACTAAAGAAGCAATGTCGGTCCATAAAAGTAACATACCAACACAAGGTGATCTGGAAAGATGGCCAAACTTAAAACATCTCAAATTACCTCTGATTAAAGCAAGGATTGAGCTGTTAATAGAAACTAACATACCTAAAGCCATGGAACCACAAGAGGTGATTTGCAGTGTAGATGATGGACCCTATGCCGTAAGAACTGTGCTGCGCTGGACGGTGATTGGCCCCCTGACAGGAAACCATACACAGGCTATCAACTGTGAACATGTGATGGTAAGTCAGGTGTCAATCGTAAGTCTGGATGAGGTGTGGCAGCAGCCTTTTCGAAAGACATTTTCAAATCAGTCATGGAGAAGCAGCCAGGATTCTCCAGAGAGGACTGTTGACCCCGGATCTCTGATTCACAAGACCCATCGGTAAAATCAAAGAAAACCAAGAAGACACTCCGTGCTTCGGGAAGACGCGAGCGCATCGATGGCAGAATGAGTGCATGTAAAAACTCGACAAGAGGTCATACTAAGAACTGGGGCACGCCTGCCCCTATCTTAAAGGGGAACTGCACTTTTTTTTGTTATCATTCACAATCCTTATGTAAGACAACCTCACACAAATTTTTCTTGTTTTATGCATTCTAACTAGTAAATACATTCCATCAAAAGTCAGCTTACAATTGATCCTATGGGAGTCTCTCTATTCTGCTTTAAGTATATATGTAATGTAGTAACAGGCACATTCATAATAACATATAATATTTACTTATTTTGCTCATTTTAAGCATACTTGGGACATTAATTACAAAAACACATCACATCATTCACTGATTACTACTCACTACAGACTTCATGAGAGCCGTCAAACATAACAAAATATCACTGTGGAAGCTCTGTTTTGTTACAAAGACAGTTTTTATTCTCATGCACACATGTAGGGATTGCTTTCCAGCAATATATTTTTGGACTTTTCAGTTCGGCGTGTCTCTGTTCGTGTGTCTTTCTCTGGCTCCCACTCCAACCACCTCTCTCCTCCCGGTTGCTGCTTATACAGAGCGACAGGTGATTAGATAACAAGGCCCATGTGGGCCATCTACGCACCTGTCGCTGACTTCGAGGCCGGTCCTGGCACACCCCGCCTCGCTGCAGGCCCGCAGGCCACGCCCCCTCCACATACCTCCACCGCCAGACGCTGTGGAGGTATGTCTCCACCCCCGTGAGGGAGCGGGAGAGGAAGTCGGCCACGGCCATCAGCACCCCCGGTCTGTGGATCACTCTAAAATTGTAGGGTTGTAAAGCTAGATACCAAAGGGTATCTAGCTTTCATGCGGTGGAGCCACTGGAGGGGTTTGTGATCCGAGCAGAGACTGAATGAGCCCCCCAGGAAGTAGTACCGGAGGGCCCTGAAAGCCCACCGGATGGCGAGGCACTCCCTCTCCATGGTGATGTACCTCGCCTCCCGGTTGGAGAACTTCCGGCTGATGTAAAGGATGGAGCGGTCGACGCCCTCCACTTGCTGGGACAAAACCGCTCCCAGTCCTCTGCCCGACGCGTCAGCCTGCAGACAAAACGGGAGAGAAAAATCAGGCATGTGCAGGACCGGCTCCTCGCAGAGGGCCTTTTTAACCCTCTCAAATGCCTGCTGGCACTGCTCCGTCCACTGGACCAGATCTGGAGCACCCTTTCGGGTGAGGTCAGTTAGTAACCTGCCAGACCCAAAAACTGCCTCACCTCTTTTTTCGTCTTGGGGGTTGGGCAGGCCGCAATTGCCGCTGTTTTTTCTACCTGCGGGTGCACCTGCCCTCCTCCCAAGTGGTACCCCAAATACTGTACTTCCCTCCGGCCAACTGCACACTTCGCCGGGTTGGCGGTGAGCCCCGCCTGCCTTAGGGACTCGAGCACTGCCCCCACCCGCCGCATGTGTTCTTCCCAGCCGCTACTCTGGATGATGACGTCATCCAGGTAGGCGGCCGCGTATGCAGCGTGAGGGCGCAGTACCCGGTCCATGAGGCGCTGGAACGTATCGGGCGCACCGAAAAAGCCAAACGGAAGGGTTACAAATTGGTATAAACCTTCCGGAGTGGAAAATGCAGTTTTTTCCTTGGACTCTGGCGACAAGGGAATCTGCCAGTAGCCCTTGGTCAAATCCAGTGTCGCAAAAAAACGAGCAGTGCCCAGCCGATCCAGGAGCTCGTCGACCCGGGGCATTGGATAGGCGTCAAAACGTGACACCTCGTTTACCTTGCGGTAATCCACACAGAACCGCCCAGACCCATCCTTCTTCCCTACCAGAACAATGGGGCTGCACCACACACTGTGGGATTCTTCTATTACCCCCACCTCCAGCATAGATTATAATTCCTCTCGAACCACTTTGCGTTTGTGTTCGGGGAGCCTGTAGGGCAGAGACCGCACGGTAACACCCGAGCTGGTCTCAATGTGATGCTGGATGAGGTTCGTGCGGCCGGGCCGAGGGGAGAACACATCAGAAAACCGGTGCTGCAGCTTGGCAACATCCGCTTTCTGCGCTAACATGAGCTGATTATCACAGAGGAGGGGGGAGGGCAGGGCAGAGCGTGAGCTCTCTAGCCCGAACTCCTCCTCTTCCTCGACCTCCGCCACTTTCCATGCCTTCAGGAGGTTTAGATGTTAAATTTGAGTGTCTCCGCCCCGATCCAAGCTCCGGACCTCATAATCCACATCACCCACGTGCTGTGTGACCACAAAAGGTCCTTGCCACCTGGTGAGTAATTTCGAGTTGAGCGTTGGAAGTAACACAAGCAATTTTTCTCCCATTGAAAATTTCCTTAGCTGAGCCCCCCTGTTATACAAGCGCTGTTGACGTTCCTGGGCCCGGAGCAAATTCTCGCGTGACAAGTGCCCCACCGTGTGGAGTTTTGCTCGCAGGTCCATGACTTATTGAATTTCGTTTTTGCTGGAGCTTGGACCCTCCTCCCAGCTTTCTTTAATTATGTCCAAGACCCCGCGCGGCTTCCTGCCGTATAATAATTCGAAAGGGGCAAACCTTGTGGAGGCCTGGGTTACCTCCCGCATTGCAAACAGTAGGGGCTCTAACCATTTATCCCAATTTGGTTTGTCCTCGTGCATAAACTTACGGATCATGGTTTTCAGCGTCTTATTTAGCCGCTCCACCATTCCGTCAGTTTGCGGGTGGTATACGCTGGTGCGGATCGCTTTAATTCCCAATAATCCGTATAGTTCCTTTATTATGCGTGACATAAAGGACGTGCCCTGGTCAGTCAGAATCTCTTTCGGGATTCCGACTCGGGAGATGACCTGAAACAGTGCTTGCGCTACACTCTTTGCCGAGATGGAGCGCAGCGGCACTGCTTCAGGATAACAAGTTGCGTAATCCACCAGGACTAGCACAAAACGATATCCCCGTGTGCTCAGGTGGAATGGTCCGATGAGGTCCATACCAATTCTTTCGAAGGGGACCTCCATGAGTAGTAATGGGCGCCACAGGGTACTCGTGCACATCCCCATGAACATATCTAATTCTCACCCGTGCTGCCTGCCTCAAAGCACCAGGTCGAACCAGGTTCTGGTGGATCATGGATTGCTCGCAGCCCAAATCCACCATCGCCCGGTATGTACCCCCTTGTATCCTTACCGGTATACAGTACGTCTCACCCGGGCCGGGGGAGGGCACCGGAGGGCCGGCACCCGGATCACCTGCCTCACTTCCACCCACGGAGGTCCCTGACGCACGTGACCGGGCCGCCCACGCCTCCAGAACGCCTGCCCAGGCGTTTGAGGGGCCGTCTGCACGGGAAGTACCGTATAAGCAGCAGCCGGGACCTACGGAGAAAGAGCAGAGGGAGAGTCACTTGCTCAGCGCCTTGGGACCAGCGATACCTCCTCTTTCCTTTGCGCGCTCGGTCCGCGCGTGTGGGTGCCGGTCGTGCCTCGTGGTGCACTGCCAGGTGGTCCTCGGTGAGAGTCACCGCCGCTGCCAGGTCTCGGGGCCGGTGATACCAGACCCATTTTGCCGTCCGCACAGGGATTGCCTCCAAGAACTGCTCCAACACCAGACGCTCCATCACCTGGACGTCCCCCACCCTCAGCTGCAGCTAGCGCGTCGCCGCCTCTTGTAGTCGTTGACCCAGCACGAACGGGCGGTCCTCCGTGGTGGTCTTCAGCGGTGCACCCGGTCCGGTCCAGCACCACCCTCCTCAGGTCCGGGAAGTGTACTCGGGAGGCCGCCGGTAGGCTCAGCGCCGCTCTCTGCGTCTCCCTCACTAGCAGCGGCAGGAGACGTACACCCCATTCTTCTTTTGGCCATGCGCACGCCTCCGCCGTGGCCATAAAAATGTCTATAAATGCATGGGGTCCTCCTCCTCCCCCATGCGCTGTATGGCAACGGCCGCTTCTGCTAGCCGTGCCGCTCCCACACGGTCCACCAGCGCTTGCAGGATTTGGCCCTGCTGGGCCACTTGCTGGAGGACCGCCTCCATCTGTTGGTGGCTTGCCTCTGTCACCGCCGCGAGCACGCTCGCAATAGCCGTCAGGGGGTCGGCCTCTTCCGCCTCAGGTGGTCCGGCCATGTTGGGCGCCAAATTGTGGAAGCTCTCTTCCAGTGGGTCCTCCTGACCACCAAGCATCTCCAGGCGAGCTCGTTTCAAAGACAGTTTTTATTCTCATGCACACATGTAGGGATTGCTTTCCAGCAATATATTTTTGGACCTTTCAGTCCGGCGTGTCTCTGTTCATGTGTCTTTCTCTGGCTCCCACTCCAACCACCTCTCTCCTCCCGGTTGCTGCTTACACAGAGCGACAGGTGCTTAGATAACAAGGCCCAGGTAGGCCATCTACGCACCTGTCGCTGACTTCGAGGCCGGTCCTGGCACACGCCCCCCTCCACAATCACTTACTTAAATTTCTGCTGTCACTGGGATGCCGACTGATAGGATGTTGATATATTCCTGTTTAGATGAAGAATGACTCCTCGCAAAGAAAAAAGAGGGTTGGAGCCAAGTGTTTTTTCTTGTTATTGTTGACATTTCCGGGTCCAAATTGGATGTCAGAAATGACCAACTTGTAGCATTATGTCATCATCCTTCTACTATCAAGGTGAGAGGCATTCCTAATGATCGAGAACAAACTTCTACGAGCTCTGAGGCGAGAAAGCAGCTCACCAGCCAATGAGCCTGGTTACATGCACATTTCCAAATTTCCAAACGTTTTTGGTCCCCTGCTGTTCAGTTTTCCCTCGGGAAAAAGGTTTGTACTGCACATGTGAACACGTGAAATCAACCGTTCCGGGCCCCAACCTATGTGCGGACGAACCGTTTTGGACTGCTGGGGTAACGCCTGTCCACAACCGTTTGATCACGCATGTATACACCCGAGACCTATTTACTCTGACGTCAAACGGAACGTCATCACGTTTACGGTGTTACGTCGAGTGACACTTCAAAAGCGGGGTGGGAGAGACATGAGAACGAGGAAGAAGAAGGAGAAATACAAACAAACAGCATGGCAAGTAAAAGTCAGCATTACTGGTGTGACCAGGAGACTAAGGTCTGCCTTAGCATTCTGAAAGAACTTAACATGATGGCGCGGATAGATGGAAGAAAGCACAGGAATGGTGACATTTATAAAAAAGTGTGTGAAGACTTGCACGATGCTGGCTATGTTCGCACAACCTAGCAGGTTAAGTATCGTTGGAAGATGCTCAAGACGGCATACTATAAGGCTAAAGAACAGAACAACACCAGCAGCTGGAATCCTGCCGGTTTTGTCCATTACGACCTAATGAATGAATTATTGGAGAATGGTTTTCTGCTAGTGACCCCTACTTCACATGTAAACGGCATACGCTAGTTCTCGCAGCGCATGTAAACACCGTAAACCTAATAATTGGAAAACTGACCTCCGAGGGACAACTGAACAGCAGTGGACCAAAAACATTTGGAAATGCCCATGTAAACGCAGTCAATGATGTCAGCATAGCCACACACGAGTTACCTCTTTGTGATCACGTTGTCGCTATAAATAGTTTGTCTGTGTTAGCGCTTATTTAAACAGTATCACTAATACGTGGTTAATATTCAAGACACAAAATGTAAATGGAGTATTGTTGGCTTTTTTGGGTTGTTTAGAGGGCTTTATGGGCAGAATAGAGGTCCTCCCATTTACTCAATTGTAAGCAGACTTTTATTCACATTTATTTATAGGTTAGAATGCATTGAAAAGAATACATCCCTCTTCTTGTATCTCATAATGATTGTGAACGATAGGCAAAATAAAAATTTAAAATTGCAGTTCCCATGAAAAACGGAGGCCCTTCAGGTCAAATACTTTGTTGAAAATGACTGGGAAAGTCTGGAACCTGCGAGAACCGCTAAGCCAAAGAACGCTTACCAACCTGCAAGTCACAAAAACCTGAAGGTAAACTGCTGAAGAAGAGGAGGTGACAAGGAGAGGAATCAAGAGCCCAGGAGAGTAGATGATGGTTGTGCCAGAAGACCAGGGGAATTCCAAGCTGAAGACCTATACGCAAGAAGATGAAGACAAAGACAAACTAGCTGGTTGGACTGACCTATTTCTAAGGTATGTCTGTCATTGGAAGCACAGACAGCATAAGGACGTTGCTGACCTGAACATTACTGTTTTTAGATTACCTTTTTGGCTAGCTTACTTGTTGTCTCCTACGTTCGCCCTCCGAGCCACAACATTGACAGCTGTCTACTTTGCTGCTAATCAAATTTGGATAATTACAATCAAAACACTGTTATTTCCAAAATAGTTGTAGTTGTAGAGTATTTATTAATCTTCAGCGAAAAGGTATATTTATGACATGACGGATTGTAAACAGAGGTCACAAAACCGGAAGTATATTACTCCAGGGAGCGTGGCTACAATATTGAGTTGCCAAATGGGAAACCTTTTCTGAGTTCTTTGAATGCATGTTATGGAATTTTACATGACATTTTCAATTATAATAATGTTAGTAAATTATCCACACACAAAAAAAATTGTGTGGTACATCACATGAAACATTTAAGTGTCAAAAAGACAGCCAAAATTGGTTAGTAGATGAGGATAAATCTAAAGGTAAAATATAGTGCATTAAATCCACCCAATTGCTGGAATTGTCTTGATTTTCAAAATTTTCTTTCGGGGTTTGTGTGGCAGCACTTTGTCGCTGATAAAAAATGTTCCTCTTTTTTTCCCCTCAATTTTCTTCTTTTTTTCCCCTCAATGTTCCTCTTTTTTTCTGAAAGGGTCCCCATATGCCTGATTTAGGGAGAGCACATGCACCTGTGAGTGAGAATAGAGGAGAGGACATGTTTGGGGTGCCACACTATTTGTTTACTGCTTTACTTTACTATTGCTATTATATTTCATATTGTTATCCCTTCATCTTGTTTATCCCTTCCATTTGGCATCGTGTCTTGTAAAAAAAAACTTAAACGCACTTCAAATGCACTCCAGAGTCAAAGTGCGTCATTCAAGAGACAAAAGACCCATTCTTATCCCTCCAGCGACCACCTGGAAATGTGGCCCCAACATATTGAAATACACTTGTACACAGTGTTCAGAATAACGGCGTTATATAATTTTACTACTAACGAGTAATCTAATTACTTTTATCTATTTTACAACGCCGTTACCAATACGTTTGACTTAACGTGGCATGCTACTTTTGACATGGCTTTATGTCAACATGACATCAAGTTCAATGCAGGAAATATATTTTGAGTAATGAAAGCAACAACCCGCACCACACTAAAATGAACTTGACACAACATACACACACTGCTGCTATGTGGGAATAATGAACAATACATCAATGATTAAAGTGACATGCTTGCAATCCTACAATACATGTTTGTATACAAGGAGACCATGGCCATGGAAGCACATTGAATTTCTTTGTTGACCAGATGTAATACAATCCAGTGAAAAGAATCAACAGAGCTGAAAAACACTCAGACTTTCAGAGATGTTGCTGCTTTTATGACTAGCTGAAAGGTTTCTGCCCGACATTTTACCGGTTTCAAAACCATCTAAAAACATCCCGAAAAAACATTACCTAAATGTTCACTTTCTGCCTCATACTGGCAGTAAAGACCTTGCAAAACATCTCCAATGATGTCCATCAAGCGGTCATTCTCTAACAAATATTTTCATCTAACCAATAAAATCTGTGGTTATATTTACATTTGTTCCAATCATTTTAAGCCCCTGAAAATGTAAGTATACTTAGAAATGTTTTTATGTTTTTTATGTTTTTATATCCATATGCATGGATTTTAAATCCTTAAAACTCTTTCACGATATAAATTATTTTAATCCTAAAGTTATTTCTCAACCACATCCACATGCCATTGTTATATATTGCATTACCAACTAGTCAGTGTTTGATCATATGTGAGAGGTTTGACAAGATTTGTGTATCTGTCACTTCCCCCTAGGCTTTATCTCTCCTCGACACATTTGTACTCCCCTGTGTCTCTGATTAGGTGCATACAATTCCGTCCGTCAACATATCTTTTGTGCTGTGATAGAGTATCAGTCTCACGCAAGTTTTATCTGAACAAAAATGATTCAATGTGCTAATGCAAGAACTAGAAAAACACTCAGAGAGCGCAAACCACCACCAGACACTACCTCCAATAGTAAAAGAGTCCTGACTCCAGATTGTGATCAGGATCACCCTAAAATGTAATTACCGGTACCTGTTTTACGTTCTGGTCGCATGTCTGCGATGGGATGATGTGCCGCTAAGAACACACGGAAAGCACAGGGAAAAACTGTACGAGTTAGCAACTCAACAAGTTGCTAACAGAAGGAGCGCTGAAACAGAAAGAGACCTCAAATATAAGGAAAACGATAACTAACACAAAATATATGACCTGTAGAAAAAGGTCATTGCGACGTGTTCCTTATCCCATTTCTGGCATTTCCTGAATTTTTAATCCAAATGTGCCCATAACTTTGTAGCTATCTATAGCAGTATTTAAAGAAGCTCTTGTCAGTCACCCTCGGTCTTTGTCTCTGTGGGGTCGCTACCATACGCACCCAAAGAAATGTAAACCTAAGGTACAACATAAGGTGATCCGATTGAGGACCAAAATTTTATCAGTTGTTCCTTACCCCGTTTCGGACATTTCCTGAACGTTTCATGCCCTGAACTTTATTAACAAAATAACAGACAGGCAAACCAAAGGCAACGATTACATATCTTCCCGACGAAGAGAATAACTAGTCAACTAAATCTGAATTCGATTATTGATAACGTTGTGACTGATTGGCAAAAAGTCTTGGTTGTACTCCCGTCTCGCCCAAGGTTCACTGGAATACATTCCACCCATCGCCCTAAAAAAATGTTGTAATGAGTATACAATCCAAATGACTTGTAAGCGGTAATTTCAGTGTCAAACCCAGCACTACGTGTGTTTGTCCACAGGTGTCCACTGTGACAGTGTGTGTGATGACGGACATTGGGGACCCAACTGTTCTTATAGCTGCACTTGTGCAAATGGAGGCTCGTGCTCCCCAGAGGACGGCACATGTGTGTGTGCTCCTGGCTACCGTGGAACCAACTGCAAACGAAGTAAGCCACGTAAAACACTTCTACACTTTACTGTTGAAGACAAAATTACTCAAATTAAACAATGAGTCATTTGCATTTCTGGATTTTGATGTACAATTGAGGCCTCAGTATTGATGTATACACAAAACATACAAATCCGTACCGACTGTCCGACTTCTATATTCAGTGAATCTTAACTGGTAGGTTGGTAGAGATGTGACATTTGTAAATGAGTCTTTTGTAGTCTTTTGTAAATGAACAATTGTTCATCTGGGAGATGTTCTTACTCTTGCATTTCAATAGATTAGAATGTACTGCCAAAGTGATTTGACTTCAGGAGTTCAATTAAGAAAAAGGGACCAATTAAAACTGGGGTTTCAAACTTAAATGTCTGGCGCCAGCTGGAGGTAGAGTCAGGGTGCGGTTGGGCCCACAAAGTATTCACTTCCTAATCACGTTTTAACCATGTGACCAAGGGCCTAATTTACCAAAGGTTTGCGTGTACTAAAACACGTGCAAACTCGATAGCAATTTCAAAGCAGATGTACTAAAAGTGTGAAAAGTTTATTGCGTCTCTTAGGTGAGCAGAATAAGGCGTGCAACCCATTTTGCGTCTCTGTCTTCATTAATATGCAAAATATCAAAATGCCTACAATACTGAAAGAAGAAATTGCATATGTATCATACAACACGCCCAATGTGATTTACCAACATTCCTCACGAATTAGGAGAACTATTTTGTGTTTTATTTAGCATGTTTGAAAAGGACGTGCAAACTGACAGTTACACACACGGCTGTGAGAAAGGAATGCTGGCGCTGCAAAGACAAGAGAATCCTCCAACATATGTGTACATGTCCACATATTTGAAAGGTCAAAACTAAAAAATATGAGACACATCGTCTATTCAGCAACATCCTTTCATAATTTCATAGATGCCACAGGATTTAAGGGGCTGATTAAAACAAATTATTTTTTTCAAATGTAATATATATTACTAACATACTGTATATCCTACATGATAAAAACGTATTGAAGTTTGCATTTTTCGCATCTTTAGCACAGTAAGTGCAGCCTAGGGATGATGCTCGAACCCGGTTTTCCCGGTTGTTCGATAAGAAAAGAACCGAGTCCTCGGACTCAAATCCCTTTTTGAGAATTGGTACCCGTTATCGAGACCACTATAGTAAAGAAAAAGAGTTGGTTCTTTATTCGAATCCCTCGGAACGAATCCCGTCCCGACCAGAAATGCCCCGTGAGACATCACAAGAAATTACGTCACGTAGCTCAGTCATTTGTCACGGTGGGGTGCAGCGTGCTGCAGTTCGTTCCCGGGACGCAAAACTGACGGCTCCAGACGAAAGCGTGCAGGTAGGAGATGATTTATTTCTCATAAATCATACCCATTACGACAGGAACGAAACAAAAGGAAAGCGTGCCGTTCGCACGAGAAGCTAAAGCAAAAACTTACTTAGCACAGGAATACTAGAAGCTAAGGTAACTTTAGCACAGGAATCATGAGCTCAAAAACCAGAATGTCAACGTAACTGTTGCAAATGCAAACAATGAAGCCACGACGAGTGACCGGAAAAGGCAGGCTAATATAGAGTCTCTGATGAGCAACAGGTGTGCGTACAAGGCAGGTGAAAATCATAAGTAACCATGTTGACTAAAACAAACCCCCGAAGTGCACAAAACAACTAAGGAAGTCTAAAACTAACAGAACATAACTAAACAAAACATGATCCGACCACATCATAATACATCACAGTTTCATATCATTTCACTTTACAGGAGTAGGAAGAAGTAAAGCTTATTTAATCCTACCCTTTTCCCACTTCAGAGCGTTTACAAATATATACATCATTTACTGACCTTTTTATAATAAAATATCTGTGAATTAGTATATACAACAGTTTTGTAATATGTAATTAATTAATTCAGTCATTATTAATATATTAAGATGAAGAATATCTTATTTTCAATAAGGTTGAGAGTAGTTCTCATAATTCTTCTTCTTTGTACTTTGTAAGCACTATTCATTTGAACAACCTCTTAAACTGGATCATATCAGTACAATGTTTAACTTCTTTTCTTAATCCATTCCATCATTTAATTCCACATCATTTTAGCTGTTTGCAATTTTACCAAATCATCGAACTTTAATATTTTTGACTCAATAAATAAAGTGTTTATATGTTCTCTACATCCAACATTATGTATCAGTCTAATTGATCTTTTTTGTAACACGGTTAACGAATGTAGCGCACATTTGCATAGGTGGATTAATGACCGGGCCTACCGGGCCCAGGCCCAGGGGGCCAGAGACCCCAAGGGGCCAGGCCAACTTGGCCCCGCGGCCGCGACCCAAGCAAAACTACTTTTGCAAAAATAATAATCTTAAGCCCCAAGGGGCCAGGCCAACTTGGCCCCGCGGCCATGATCCATAGAGGGTAAGAGGCCCCAAGGGGCCAGGTCAACTTGGCCCCGCGGCCGCGACCCACAGAGGGCCAGAGGCCCCAAGGGGCCAGGCCAACATGGCCCCGCGGCCATGATCCATAGACGGTCAGAGGCCCCAAGGGGCCAGGCCAACTTGGCCCCGCGGCCACGATCCATAGAGGGTCAGAGGCCCCAGGGGGCCAGGTCAACTTGGCCCCGCGGCCACGATCCATAGACGGTCAGAGGCCCCAAGGGGCCAGGCCAACTTGGCCCCGCGGCCACGACCCACAGAAGGCCAGAGGCCCCAAAGGGCCAGGCCAACTTGGCCCCGCGGCCGCGAGCCACAGAAGGCCAGAGGCCCCAAGGGGCCAGGTCAACTTGGCCCCGCGGCCACGATCCATAGAGGGTAAGAGGCCCCAAGGGGCCAGGTCAACTTGGCCCCGCGGCCGCGACCCACAGAGGGCCTGAGGTCCTAAGGGGTCAGGCCAACTTGGCCCCGCGGCCATGATCCATAGAGGGCCAGAGGCCCCGAGGGGTCAGGCCAACTTGGCCCCGATCCATAGAGGGTCAGAGGCCCCAAGGGGCCAGGCCAACTTGGCCCCGCGGCCACGACCCACAGAGGCCCCAAGGGGCCAGGCAAAATTGGCCCCGCGGCCATGATCCACAGAGGGCCAGAGGCTCTCAATCATTATTATCAAAGCTAATTCTCAAATTGGATGGATCACACAACCTCACTCACATATTCTTTATCAATTATTAAAGGTTGTTTCTGAATTTTGATCACAGAACTTAATGCAAATATTCTTGATTGATTGACAAAGCTCATTCTCAAATTTTGATTACACAACCTTACTCTGACAAATTATCATTATCAAAAAGCTCTATCTCGAATTTGGATCACAGAATCTCACTCAAGTATTCTTAGCTGTGCCTCTCCCCCATCAAGTCTTTCATAAACCGGTCTGTTCTTTTAGAATCTCCTCATTTGGTATTTTGAACTCGTGAGAGACTGCTCAAAATTTGGTTTCCTTTCCCTCAGTTCAGACTCAGAGATAATTTGAAATCATTCAACAAGAAGTTTAACGCGCGCACACACACACACACACACACACACTTGAGTTGAGCATTACTTGGAAATTCTTATATTTTCCATTTTGCTGTTATTATCAGCATCTTCCCATTTTGTCCTTTTCTTTCGAGAAAGTTTACAGTCTGACATTTGTCACTGCTGTCAGTTAATAACTTTTTGGTCTTTGACCCATTTTGTCATTTTCTCGATTCGATCGTCACTGACCACTCTCTCCTGTCTGGCAGACATCGTTGCTGCCATCATAGCTAGCAAGCTGCCTGCAGCGGGTCATCCCTATGTTCCCCGTCCCTATGTTACCCGGGTCCTATGTTCCCCTCTACCGGGGAACTAAGGACCCTTTTTAAAAAAAAGGGTTCTATGTTCCCCGCTGCGGGGAACGTACAACACTTTTTCCAGAAAAGGGTTCTATGTTCCCCGCTGCTTCCAATGCGCGACTAAGTAAGACGCACGCAGACACGCATGACAGAGACGCGTTTAAGTTGTCGAAGGAAGGAAGTTCGCGTTTGAGTTGCTCTATCTGCTGCCGCACGCCCTGTGACAGGTTAGGTTTAGGGATGGTTTTGGTCAGGGCACAATTTCGCCAAAAAAGTGCTCCACAACGCCCTGTGACAGGTTAGGTTTAGGGATAGTTTTGGTCAGGGCACAATTTCGCCAAAAAAAAGTGCTCCACAACGCCCTGTGACAGGTTAGGTTTAGGGATGGTTTTGGTCAGGGCACAATTTCGCAATTTCGCCAGATACAATGCAGGGAACATAGGACCCTTTTTTAGAAAAAGGGTCCTAAGTTCCCCGGTCGCATACAAAGACCCAGGAACAACCGGGGAACATAGAACCCGGGGAACATAGGACCCGGGGAACATAGGCACGCTCCCGCCTGCAGATAGCAACATTTTGGTGTCCTTTGGGAAAATATTTAGAAAGAAGACAAAAGTACACACAGTTGTACAACTATTATCTTTATGATCTTTTTTTTGTTAGTTTCTCTGTTACTGTGTGTGGCCAATTAAGCGACTTTTGGCCATACCTGGCTGGTGACATTTAGCGACTTTCTGGTTGATGTTAAGATTAATAATAGCAACAGTTCTCTTCATCTTAATGCAATTTATTGTGTCTGTCTCTCCACATTTTGCCATTAGGTACTTTGAGCTCTTGTTGGTCAGTCACTCTAAGGTACATTGTTGCTGCCATCATAGCTAGCAAGCTGCCTGCAGATAGCGACATTTTGGTGTCCTTTGAGAAATATTAAGAAAGAAGACAAAAGTACAAGACATTGTACGATTACTATCTTTTTTAAATTATTTGTTTCACTGTGTGATTGACCGACTTTGCCGCTAGATTTCGCGTCTTTTGGCCATACCTGGCTAGCGACTAAAAACATCATTTAGCGACTTTTTGGTTGTGAAGATAAGTGGTAAAAGCAGATCTTCCTGTTGGTCTTCCCACATTTTGCCATTTGGTACTTTGCACTCTTCTTGGTCACTCCAAGGCATTTGTCCCTGCCTTCAGCTAGTCACTTGGCTCTTTTGGAATATATTTCACTGTAATTGGCTCTCTCTCTCTCTTTCTCCTCAGTACAAATCAGCCTGTTCCCTTGCCATTCATCACTGACCACTCTGCTCTCCTGTCTGTCAGACATTATTGCTGCTTGCAGATAGCTTGGGGTCCTTAGAGAAAATATCAGAAGAGAAAAGTACACAATTATCTTAATTATCTTTTTTATTCAGTCAGTCCTTCAGTGAGTCCCAGTGTGTTGGCGATTAAGCAACGTTGGCATTCAATTAGCGACTTTTGGCCATACATGGCTGGCGACTCAAAAAACTAGAAAAAAAGTACAAAAAGTTGTACAATTAATATCTTTATTATCCTTAATTCCCCTGAATCCTAGAGTGTGTTGCAATTAAGCAACTTTGCTGCTAGGTTTAGCGACTCTTGTTTTGGGCATACCTGGCTAGCGACTACAAACATTATTCAGCAACTTTTTGGCTGTTAAGATTAACGTTAATAAATTAAATCCTAATACAATTTATTGTGTTGGTCTCGCCATCTTGCTATTAGGTACTTTGAATTCTTGTTGGTCTCTGCTAAGGTATCTGGCTGTTGTCTTTGCCTTCAGTTAGTCACTTGGCTCTGGAATATATTTAACTGTACTTGGCTCTCTCTTTCTCCTCAGTACAAATCAGTCTGTTCCCTTGCCATTTAGACATTTTCTTGATTGGATCATCACTGACCACTCTGCTCTCCTGCTGTCTATCAGACATTGTTGCTCCCATCATAGCTAGCAAGCTGCCTTGGTGTCCTTTGTGAAAATATTTAGATAGAAGACTAAAGTGCACAAAGGTGTACAATTATTATCTTTTCAAAATATTTGTTTCACTGTCAGTGTGATTGACCGACTTTGCCGCTAGATTTCGCGTCTTTTGGCCATACCTGGCTAGCGACTGAAAACATCATTTAGCAACTTTTTGGTTGTGAAGATAAGAGGTAAAAGCAGATCTGCCTGTTGGTCTTTCCACATTTTGCCATTTGGTACTTTGCACTCTTGTTGGTCACTCCAAGGCATTTGTCCCTGCCTTCAGCTAGTCACTTGGCTCTTTTGGAATATATTTCACTGTAATTGGCTCTCTCTCTCTTTCTCCTCAGTACAAATCAGTCTGTTCCCTTGCCATTTAGACATTTTCTTGATTCGATCATCACTGACCACTCTGCTCTCCTGCTGTCTATCAGACGAATCAGTTGATTCTCTGCTCTCAATTGTCTATGCTAGTAAGCTGTTATTCTCTGCTTTGGAGTGTTGATGCTGGGTTGCTAGTTTTCTAAATCACCTCACACACTTGAAGGAAGCAGCACCGATCATAAACACACAAACAAACTCACACACACACACACACACACACACACACACACACACACACACACACACACACACACACACACACACATAGTTGGTTTATCTGTTGTGATAGGCAAAGAGCCAATGTGCAAAGAAAGAAGGGAAATATGGATCATAAACGTTTAAGTGGAGGAGCTAGAAAAAAAATTCAGCAAGAAAAGAAAAAAAAGGAATCAGTTTTACTTGAGAGTGTTCCAAATATCTCCAGCTTCTTCAGTACAAAGACATCTGCTGAAAGCAATTCTATAAATGCTACTGCAAATTCAGCTAAGGTTAGCAATGCACCTGAGCTAGCATGTAGCTCCCAAGATCCTGAGACCACTACAAGTGTAGACACTGAACCAAATGCTTCTGATGCTTATGATTCAACCAATTCAGCAGTAGCCAGTTGCTCGGATGAATGTGAGGTCACTGCACCTCTGGACAGCATAGAAAATGAGCTGAATCTTTCTTCAACACCATCTACAGTGACAACTCTACCTAGTGATCCCGCTAAATGGGCTGAGACCCTCACTGAGTCAATGAAGGAAGTTCTTATTCAAAGAGGTGCAAAATCATTTCACAACCGTCACAGCCATTATCCAGCTTCTGTGAGGAACAGTGGGCTAGGAGGCAAAACCCGATGCCTAAACAATGAACATTTTACTTCACACTTGCCCAATGGACAACGAGTACAAAGAGAGTGGCTGATGTACTCTCCCTCTACTGGTAATGTTTACTGCTTTGCATGCAAACTGTTTTCCCCAAAAACGCATTCTTTTGTGACAGGCTATTGTGATTGGAAACACTCAGAAAGATTTGGTGAACATGAGCGAAGTGCTGAGCACATAACCTGCATGCAAGCAGTCTTGAACCGCGCCAAAGGTGCCACAGTTGATGCAGACCTGTTCAAACAGTTTCAGGCAGAGAGCAGCTATTGGAGGCAGGTGTTACAAAGAGTTGTTGCAGTCATTAAATTCCTTGCAGAAAGGGGCCTTGCATTTAGGGGTAAAAATTAATCGTTAGGGTCTCCTCTCAATGGGAACTACCTTGGTATTCTGGAGGTCCTGGCTGAATTTGATCCCTTTCTAAAGGATCACATCAGAAAGTTTGGGCAGATGGGTCGAGGTAATACCTCATATCTGTCCTCCACCATTTGTGAGGAATTCATTGAATTGATGGGTGCAAAAACCAAACAGGCTATAGCAGATGAACTGCAAGCAAGCAAATACTACTCTATCATTGTGGATTCAACCCCAGATTTATCTCATGTGGACCAATTGACATTCATATTCCGTTTTGTTAGCAAAGAGGGCAGTGTTGTTGAACGCTTTGTGGGTTTTGAGCCCATTACTAGCCATACAGGTGAAAGTTTGGCTAACTGTGTCATGTCTGTGTTGGAAAATCTAGGGTTAGAGCTGTCAAATTGCAGGGGGCAGGCTTATGATAATGCCAGCAACATGTCAGGGAGGTATAATGGGTTGCAGGCTCACTTAAAGAAAAGCAACCCATTAATACAGTATATTCCATGTGCAGCTCACTCTTTGAATTTGGTGGGAGTCAACAGCATTGACAGATGTGGAAATGAAGTCTCTAAGTATTTTGACTTGATTCAGTCTATTTACAACTTCACAACTGCATCCACACACCGATGGGACAGGGTATTTGGCAATTCCAACATAGATCTCACACTTAAAGCTTTATCCAACACGCGTTGGAGTTGCCGTGCAGAATCTACCAAAGCACTGTGGCAGAACTACAGTAAAATAAAAGCAGCACTACAGGTTATTTCCACTGATGACACAGAGAAACGAGACACACGAACTGAAGCTGACAGTCTAGTGCGGAAGCTGGATTCACTTGAGATGGCCTTCATGGCAGGCTTTTGGGACACTGTTCTGTCCAGATTTCAGGCCACAAGTCTGCAACTTCAAAAAGCAGACATGGACCTTGGTACAGCAGTTAGATTGCTGGAATCTCTGCGCACCTTTGTTCTCTCCCAAAGAGATCTATTTGATCATTTTGAGCAGAAAGCCTTAAACATGTTGGGTGGCACCCCATCTTACAGGGCTGAACGGACGAGGAAACGTAAAAAGTTTGCTGATGAATCAGCATCCCCAGATGTTGTGCTTGAGGGAAGGCAACTGTTTCAAATAGAGACATTTATTGCCTCTATTGATCAACTGAGTTCAAGCCTTAATCACCGTCTGGAGGCCTACAAACATCTGAACAATTTGTTCAGTGTCCTTTTCTCTTTGGATACAGAGTCCAATGCTTCAGTCCTTCACAAGGCCAAGATTCTCACTGAATCATACCCATCTGACCTCAATGAAAGTCTTGGACAGGAGCTTATACAGTTCAAATCTTTTATACAGCTCAACAACACTGATGAGGAGAGGACCCCTTCAGGACTGCTCAAAACAATAATACATTTTGGACTACAGCCTACGTTTCCTAATACATACATTGCGCTACAGATTTTTCTCACTCTACCGGTCAGTAACTGTGAGGGAGAACGCTCATTCTCTCTTTTGTCAAGAGTAAAAAATGAGCTGCGCACAAGAATGACTCAGAAAAGATTAAATGCGTTATCTCTAATGGCAATTGAGAGTGAGCTGACAAGAGAGTTGGACTTCAATGATGTGGTGGATGATTTTGCAAAATTGAAAGCACGAAAGAAACCCCTTGCTTAAAGGTGCACTGTGTAAGATTTTTAGGTTATTTCCAGAATTCACCCATTCACTAATGTTAGGCTACCTGTTTTCATGAATACTTACCACCACCATAAAATTCTAAGTATCCATTATGACTTGGAGAATTGCACTTTTGCCATTTCTGGGAAGTGTCACCTGGATTGTGAAGATAGGATTGACTTTAGGCAGAAGCTTGGTGCTTTCTCTGGCAAACTGAACCTCAAGCTTCATTCTCTGCAGCTTTGCATTCTTGTGCAGACTTTCATCCACAAGGAACTTTTCAACTTCCCCACTATCGTGAAGGGGCCATCAAAAGATTTCAGTGTGTCCAGCATGTCTAGTCTCTTACTCTCCTTTCTTTGAGCCATCTCTTGTTTCTCATCTGCCCTACTCTCGAATTTTGCCTTCATGAATTTACTCCAGTTGAGTTCAACCTCCCTTTTTGCTTGTGCTGCTGCCTTGAAACCTCTGAAGCTCCTGGCTCTTCTGTAAAATTATTGACCTATTGACTGCGTTCAGTGTGCCCAACTTCTTCAGTTTGTAGTCCACCTTGCCACATTGTCTCTCCATCCCAATGTTGTGCACAGGGGTGCCATCAATGTTACTAGCCTGTTCACTGACAGGGTCCATTGGGAAGGTCTCCTCATCCATCCTCTGCCTGGCCAGGACAGTCTTCAGATGGGGCAGCATGAGATCTGTCAGCTGCTTCACTTCATCCAAGTATTCGGCAGCCACGTCTGACACTGAGTTCAGGACATGTCCAGTGCCTGTCCAGCCACTATAGCATTCTTGGAAATGGGCTATCTTGACCTGCATGCAGCCCTTGTACCATGAACTGGCCTACACCTTTCTTTGTGGTGCTCTCCGATGCATGTTATCATTTTACCTTTCTCCTTCTCCTCAAGCTTAACCACAAATAGATACAGACTTTGAGCCTCAATTTGCTGCACAGCTGCCGTTATGCCAATGTGTTTTCCTAAGATATTATTTTATTTTTAATGATAGAAGGGAGGAAAAGGGGGCAAAAATCATGTCCGATTTAGTTTTTTGGGTGGGTTGGGGGGTTTATTTCATGATAGCTACCAACTTCCAATACATAATATCTCTCAAATGACCCAATGCACCATCACTGAAGTGGGCGTAATCATTTTCAAAAATGTTTATTTTTAGGCCATTTATCCCCTCCCCCTGTGTCTGTGTGAAACCTGTGCTTGTCAGTGTCTGTGTGGTATACCTAATAGTGTGTGTGCAGTATGTGCACTCTTCTGTACAGTACAGTGTGCATGTCTGTTCACAGTATACAGTATTTCTTGCATAGTGCGTGCGTGTGTGTGCGCCCACACGCGCGGGGGGTTGAGGGGCCAAGACCATGTCAGGCCCAGGGGGCCAAAATTTCTTAATCCGCCCCTGCACATTTGTAGTTATTTCCCCACATTTCTGCACAATAACTCAGATATGGTAATACTTTAGTAGCGAGCAGTAGAGAATGTGAAGTGATTTGTTAAACCAAATATTGTGTTTTTTTCCATATACAACATCTGGACTCGATAAAAGAATCGATAAGGAATTGCTTCGATAAGAGGATTCGATAATAGGCTCGAACTCCATAATTTCTTATCAAACATCATCCTTAGTGCAGCCTCCCTCCCATGCACCTTCAGCGGTAAAAAAATGTAACAAAAATATGCACTGCACTATTGTTTTTGAAATGCCCATAAAATTGGTACAAGTCTTCTGCTTGTTTCAAAATGCGCAATTAATAAGTGTCTTTGTGGTGATGCCCCATATAATACACGCAAAATCCTCATTTAGATAAGGCGGTCTGCGCCACATTTAATAGTACACGCTAGTTTATAGATTGCACAGGCTGTTTAGCCCGAGGTATTTGGATCTTAGCGAGTCAGGCCCTAAATGTGTTTACTACTTTTAGCAAAAACCACGGTGACCCTCAGCTATGGTCAGCAATAAGCCATTCTAAATGTAAAATCAAATTACACTGTTGAGCCCTTGAGATGGTCAGGGGCCCAATTTATACTGCACACCAAATCTGATTTTTTTTTTTGCCCTCCAGTGACAGATCGGATATTGTTTTATTGCCAATCGAAACGCACCAACGTGCTTCAAATCTTATCTTTTTTAATCCCATTTGGGCCTCATCCGATTGGAACCTGATCTTTTCAAATGTGACTGCAGTCTAAACGGAAATGCGACCTGATTGCGACTTTTACGTCATCGTTGGGTGAGCTACTTCATTCCTGTGCGCAGGAAATATGCGGCCTGCCAGCGGAAGTGTATTTCACTAACCGACCGTTTTCGTAAGAGACGTTTGGTCCAAGCATGAACGAAGATTACGTCACTTCCTGGACTTGCAATATTTTACAACGAAGCTTCTGCGACGTCATGTTTTGTGATATTTCAATGTTTTATTACTGTTTTGGATGAAAATAATAGCTTGCCTAGGAGTAAAAGGGAACAACATATAAAATGAACAAGGGGTAGATTTTAAAAAAATCAGTAGGTATTATTGACACAATTTTAACCACTTTCACGCCTCTGTCATTGCAATGAATGACGCATGGGGGCGCCACTGTCTTTCATCACACAGAGCTCTGCAATCACACAATTAATTTTTTAAATGTTGTTTTTGTTTAAAACAAGGCACTTACTGTAACTTCAATCTATATCTGAGTCCTAACAAAAAGTGGACTTTTAGATTGTCAGTACTGTGAATATTTGATATAAATAAATTGGATTTCTTTGCCATTTAAACCTGCTGAACACATTGTTAAGATTTCTGTACGGCTCCAAGGTTTCAAAATACTGTATTCTCAAATAAACTTTGGTTTGTAGTTTTGTATGTAATATTTAATATGACATTTGTATTGAAATGAA
The DNA here is from genome assembly GCF_033978785.1 of Entelurus aequoreus. Lineage (NCBI taxonomy): Eukaryota > Metazoa > Chordata > Actinopteri > Syngnathiformes > Syngnathidae > Entelurus > Entelurus aequoreus. The sequence goes on from NC_084732.1 coordinate 61,114,781, forward strand.
AATAATTCTGATAACAAAAAATAAAACCATGATAACAGTGGGCGTGCACAAACAAAACTGCTGTAAAACAGTTTGACGGGATGTTATGTAGTCTTTGCGCATGCGTGGACCATTCAAGTCTTCCAGTTTCAGTGAGCTAAATCTTTTTTCGACCTCTTCTCACTCCGGCGCTTACCAAAGTCATGCGGTAAATTTAGGCCTCCGCTTATAAATTTGAGTGTGATGTAAGGATATATATATATATATATATATATATATATATATATATATATATATATATATATATATATATATATATATATATATATATATATATATATATATATATATATATATATATATATATATATATAGGTTTATTTGAAATAGGGACAGATACAAAAACATAGACATCTGAAACAGTTATCCAATGTATGCATCATAGTGTTTGTAGCCAAAGCTAATTTACAACACTTGTCCCCAACAACAACAACAACACAGATCCAACATCATGAAAAGCCCATTTAATAAAAAAAAACGTTATTATGGTCTTACCTTTACTTATAAATGAAGTCCATGCGCAGCTCCTTCTGATCAAAAGCATCGATAACTTGTTTATAGAAGTCTTCCTTATCTTTCTTCAGTTTTAAAAGTCTCTCTGTCTCGATGGAGATATTCCTTTATTACCTCCTGCTTCGATTGAAAGTCCAGTTTAGAAAACGGTTTTATTTTAGATATGTAATCCTCTATGTTAAAAGTGCAAGCGAGAGGAAAAAATAAACGATCGCTGCTAACTGTTGCTGCTTGTTGTCACTTCTTCTGCAGCCGAGTAGTCGCAAAAAGGATCACACGCCCTCTACCACCAGGAGGCGGGAGTCATTTAAAGGCCTACTGAAACCCACTACTACCGACCACGCAGTCTGATAGTTTATACATCAATGATGAAATCTTAACATTATAACACGTGCCAATACGGCCGGGTTAACTTATAAAGTGACATTTTAAATTTGCCGCTAAACTTCCGGTTCGAAACGCCTCTGAGGATGACGTATGCGCGTGACGTAGCCCGGGGAACAGAGGTATGCCTTCCCCATTGAATACAATACAAAAAAGCTCTGTTTTCATTTCATAATTCCACAGTATTCTTGACATCTGTGTTCGTGAATCTGTTGCAATTATGTTCATTGCATTATGGAGAAAGAAGCTGAGCAAGCAAAGAAGAAAGTTGTCGGTGCGAAACGGACGTATTTTTCGAACGAAGTCAGCAACAACAGTACACAGCCGGCGCGTCTTTGTTTACATTCCCGAAAGATGCAGTCAAGATGGAAGAACTCGGATAACAGAGACTCTAACCAGGAGGACTTTTGACTTCGATACACAGACGCCTGTAGAGAACTGGGACAACACAGACTCTTACCAGGATTACTTTGATTTGGATGACAAAGACGCAGACGTGCTACCGTGGGTATGCAGCTTTGGCTTCTAAACATTTGATCGCTTGACCGTATGTGCGCAACTTTTTTTTTGCGTATGTACGTAACTTTTTTAAAATATATAAGCTTTATGAACCTTGGGTTAGGTGAACGGTCTTTTGGGCTGAGTGATTGTGTGTGTTGATCAGGTGTTTGAATTGTATTGGCGTGTTCTATGGAGCTAGGAGCTAGCATAGGAGCTAGGAGTTAGCATAACAAAGACGTAGGTGTTTTTATGCAGGATTAATTTGTGTCATATTAAATATAAGCCTGGTTGTGTTGTGGCTAATAGAGTAAATATATGTCTTGTGTTTATTTACTGTTTTAGTCATTCCCAGCTGAATACCAGGTACCGTGAGTATGCAGCCTTGGCTGCTAAACATTTGATAGCTTGACCGTATGTGCGCGTCACGTACGTAACTTTTAAAAAATATATAAGCTTTATGAACATTGGGTTAGGTGAACTGTCTTTTGGGCTGAGTGATTGTGTGTGTTGATCAGGTGTTTGAATTGTATTGGCGTGTTCTATGGAGCTAGGAGCTAGCAGAGGAGCTAGGAGCTAGCATAACAAACACGTAGGTGTTTTTATGCAGGATTAATTTGTGGCATATTAAATATAAGCCTGGTTGTGTTGTGGCTAATAGAGTATATATATGTCTTGTGTTTATTTACTGTTGTAGTCATTCCCAGCTGAATATCAGGTACCGTGAGTATGCAGCCTTGGCTGCTAAACATTTGATAGCTTGACCGTATGTGCGCGTCACGTACGTAACTTTTTAAAAATATATAAGCTTTATGAACCTTGGGTTAGGTGAACGGTCTTTTGGGCTGAGTGATTGTGTGTGTTGATCAGGTGTTTGAATTGTATTGGCGCGTTCTATGGAGCTAGGAGCTAGCAGAGGAGCTATGAGCTAGCATAACAAACACGTAGGTGTTTTTATGCAGGATTAATTTGTGGCATATTAAATATAAGCCTGGTTGTGTTGTGGCTAATAGAGTATATATATGTCTTGTGTTTATATACTGTTGTAGTCATTCCCAGCTGAATATCAGGTACCGTTAGTATGCAGCCTTGGCTGATAAACATTTGATAGCTTGACCGTATGTGCGCGTCACGTACGTAACTTTTTAAAAATATATAAGCTTTATGAACCTTGGGTTAGGTGAACGGTCTTTTGGGCTGAGTGATTGTGTGTGTTGATCAGGTGTTTGAATTGTATTGGCGTGTTCTATGGAGCTAGGAGCTAGCAGAGGAGCTAGAAGCTAGCATAACAAACACGTAGGTGTTTTTATGCAGGATTAAT